>NC_059345.1:49838047-50108047 GCF_019703515.2 Myxocyprinus asiaticus
TGTTTCAAGACCTCTACAACCTAAAGGAGCTGGAAGTGGGGGATAATGACCTGGTGTTTATCTCTCACAGAGCTTTTCATGGCCTCAGCAGCCTAGAGCACCTTACAATGGAAAGATGCAACCTGACCTCTGTGCCAACAGAGGCCTTCAGTCATCTTCACAACTTGCTGACCCTCAGGCTGCGGCACCTCAATGTCAACGTCATTCGAGACTATTCCTTCAGGAGGCTTTATCGACTCAAAGTCTTAGAGATAGCAAATTGGCCTCTTTTGGAAGCCTTGACCCCCAAGTCCCTCCATGGGCTCAACATCACAACCTTGAGTATCACAAACTGCAATCTCACTGCCGTCCCTTATGTGGCCATTCAGCACCTGGTGTACCTTCGCTTTTTCAACCTGTCCTTCAATCAGATTGAGGTTGTGGAGGGCAACAAAATGCACAATTTGCTGAGGCTCCAGGCATTTCACTTAGTAGGGGGCCGGCTTGTCAGCATCGAGCCTTATTCCTTCAGAGGACTCAACTACCTTCGAGTTCTCAATGTATCCAGCAATAGTTTAAGCACTTTAGAGGAGTCTGCCTTTCACTCGGTCGGAAACCTGGAGACATTGGCTCTTCATGACAACCCCTTGGCATGCGACTGTCGTCTTCTCTGGGTCTTTCGCCGCCGATGGAGACTCAATTTCAACCGCCAGCAGCCATCTTGTGAAACACCAGAGTTTTTGCAGGGTAAAGAGTTTAAAGACTTCCCAGATGTTCTCCCGCCCAATTATTTCACCTGTCAAAAATCCAAGATCCGGGATCACAAAGCCGTTCATAAATTTGTGGATGAGGGGACTACTGTTCAGTTCCCTTGCCAAGCAGATGGAGACCCGGCTCCGGTGATTATGTGGCAGTCTCCAAAAAAGCAATTTATCACTACTAAAAGCATTGGCCGACTGTCAGTGTCTCCAGATGGCACCCTGGAAGTTAGATATGCTCAAATACAAGACAATGGCACGTACATGTGCGTTGCCGTCAACGCAGGGGGTAATGACACCCGTTTGGCTCACCTACACGTTCATAGCTATTCTCCCAATTGGCCCCATCAGCCCAATAAGACCTTTGCCTTCATCTCAAACCAGCCCAATGATAGTGGTGCCAATGGGACAGGTGGAACAGATCCATTTCCCTTTGATATGAAGACTCTCATTATTGCTACCACTATGGGGTTTATATCTTTCCTGGGAGTGGTGCTGTTCTGTCTGGTGCTCCTGTTCCTCTGGAGTCGGGGGAAAGGCAATGCCAAGCCAAACATTGAGATTGAGTACGTGCCACGGAAAGTAGATGAAGATAACAGCCCAACTGAGGGGTCTCATAAGATCAGTATGAAGATGATTTAAAAGACTAATCACATGAATAGGTGTTCTTGACAAAAGACTGACCTTGAGGAATGAGGGAATAGTTATCTTTCAACCCCTTATGGAATTGTGAAAAGAACAATATTCCAACAAAAGCCTTTTACATTTTTTTACAGACTGTACAGATCAATCTCACAGGGATTGTGTCTTCAAAGGGAAAGCTGACAGGTAATTTGAGGGTTTCAAATATCTGTGTATTTCTTTGGGTAAGTGTTGAAAAATATAGTCCTGTTGAAATTTGTTGGAAAGCCAAAATCCAGAGGACCAGTATAAATATACTGTACCTGTTCTCTCGTCTCTTTTTCTGTACATAATTATTTAGATGTACATTGGGCAATACAGTGGTTGAATGCACCAGATCAGAGGTCACAGATTGTTCAGCCTACTGTAATGCATGTGCTATATATAGACACATGCAAAGTGTATAGGTCTTATGAAATCACTGTAAATGCCCATTAACAACTCTTTATAAGAGATACATTTGTTTAAAAATGATTTATTGTTTATGCTTGACGATCATTAATATCTCAAATGTCAAGTGTTAATCATTAAATATGGTTTGATTTTCGCATTTTCGATTTTGACACCTTACATAGTATCCTAAGCCAGATGTAGCTTTGAATTTAAAGCCATTTGCTTTGAATGAACATGTGACAAATCTGCTGGACCTGTGGTTGTATTCACACTAAACTACTATCTTGTCTGACAGATCTCCTCAGTTTACAATTTTATTGATTAAGTCATCAAAATATCATTTATTTGCCATGCTGTAATGCATTTTCTATCACTCGACAAGTGAGGTAGGTAAATTGTGTTCTTCAACCCTTCAAACACTTACAGTGCTGATTTTGGGACAATGGATGACTGTAAAACATATTAAAATGACAAGCTTTTATACTTCAATGTCTTTGTTCATTTATTTTGCTCTGTGCTGTGAATTAAATCTTGAAAGCTGGAGAGGTAAGCAGGTAGATTATTGAGAAGCTGCTCTAATATACTGCTAAAATCCTCACTATGCCCCAAACCTGTGTTATTATTCATAATTTTCTGAAAAATGTCTCTTTTCTATAACTATTCAGTTCAGTTTTAGTGGGTTGAATACATAATAAAGCTAATGAGAGTGGCTTTGAAGTGTTAAATCAACCTAGAATTATAGGTTTCATTTCAGACCACATATGCTTGACTGTTAATTGAATTAATTCATAATGCATTATTTTTCAAACTAAAGAAAAAGATGTGATGTAAAAACAGCAAAATTGAAAAAGTCCTTACTGTATGGCATCATTGTATTAACATAACATTGTGTCATTGATGTTACTTCTTTGTTTACCATCGTCTCACCATAAACATGCAGAAACAAATAGTAAAGAGAACTTTTTATATTCAGAGTTTAATTCAGTACACTTTCTATCAAGCTCTGATCCTCTGTTAACTTTAATGGGCCAAGTACAAGAGACAGGGTTTAACACAACAATAGAAACATCTCAGTGTATTATCAATGTTATTACAACTTCAATTAGTTCTTTAACTAAGTTTCATTGAGACTGTGTTAAATAGGAACTATATGCAATAATAAAGTCTCATTATTGTATACAGCTGTAATTTATGCTTGAAAAATGGTAGTCTGTGGTCACAATGCCTAAATGCTCCTAAAATACACACACTGAAAAATGTTAACTTAAAAACTGTGCTTCCTGTGGGAACATCAACTGGTTTGACTGAAGTCAAAAATATTATGGTAACATTTTACAATAAGTTAGTAATGCTAACATTAGTTAACTACATTAGTTAACATAAATTAACAATGAACAATACTTTTTCAGCACTTATAAATCTTGGTTCATATTAGTTTCAACATGTACTAATACATTTTTAAAATGAAAAGTTGTATATGCTAACATTAGTTAAAGCTTTATTAACTAGTTAGAAATATCTCCTTAAGTTAAGAATTGCAGGTTACAACTTTTTTGACAGTGTAGGAGCCTCTCATTTAAAACATTTTTGAGAATGGTCATGAATACCTGTATGATATGCAGTGACTAGTCTTCAACCAAAATAACATGTGGTGTCTTTATTCGCTCTGTTGAATGGTTTTGGGCTTCCTGCAACTCTGGCATTTCCTCACACATAGATTTGCACTCTAAAATAATCCATAACATGTTGTAACATATTCCCTAATATTCAGGGGTGCTGTGGTTTTTGAATGCACTCGTTTAGACACAGCTACAAGGCATAAAGCCACCGCACAAATCAGCGTAGGACCTACCTGACAACCCGTCATCTCCCACAGGGGTGTAATGGGGAGCGCATCAGCTGCAGTCTAGGCACAGAGGCCTCTTGTCTAAATGGGAAGAGATGGTTGTGTAAGATCGTCTACCTGCCCTTTTTCCTGTGAGATGACTCACAAACAGTTGGCCAAATTGCACAGTGCTTTAATACTGAGCAAATACAACAGTGAGGGAGGGAGCATTGAACATTAATGAGGGAGGAAGTGGAGCGTACTGACGCAAGAAAGAAAAGGCACAAGAGAAAGAATGGAGATGTGATTCATATTTAGTGAACTAAGCAGTGGCATGACCAGGCTTTTTTGACTGGGGTGGCTCATGTGGGGAACAGACTCATTCAAGGCTGAAGCGTTACTCAACTTCCCTGATAATAATAATAATAATAATAATAATAATAATAATAATAATAATAATTGGTCACATTTTATATTAGGTGTCTAACTACTATATACTAACATTAAAATACATAAAATGCAATGTATTTATTGTGTTACAACACATTGTTCTAAAAAATTCTTTAAAAAATGACATTTGCTGCTACTGAGGTTGAGGTATGCGTAGGTTTAGGAGTAGGAGTAGGGTTAGGAGTAGCGTTTAGGGTTAACAGTGTAACTATAGATGTAATTAAATACAGGTATTTTAAATCTAAGTACAATGCAACAACACGTATGTACATAATAAGTAAATTGTATTAAACGCTTAAGTACAAAGTAGTTAAAGACACCTAATATAAAGTGGGGCTAACAATAATAATAATAATAATAATAATAATATATGTACATTTTCAGGGATTTCAGTAAGCGAATGTTATTTAGTTAATTGATTAATTGTTATTACATTTTAATACTACAAAATACAGAAGACTCCAAGTAGCAAGTACTAATTTACATTTTGAATTTTTTCGAGTATATTTTTTATGTAAGTAGTGTCTCTTAAAACTGCAAAAACAAAAAAAAAAAAAAAAAAAAACAATTATGGACACTGCTTATAAGTTTACTATTTCTTAAGAACAGTGCATCACATTACATTGGACACTGTATTTCTGTGCAGTTTTGTGGAGTTTTAGAGAGATAAAGCTACCATGGCAGAATGTAACACTATGAAGTATGCAGTTGTTTTATTTTGAGACAATAAAGAAGATATTGAAGATATAACTTAATCTTAAAATAGGTCAACACATAAAAATTGTGGATAGATTTCAGTTTTGTGTATTTAATATAGACATACTGTATATTGGGACTGCCAAAGTAATTAGATTATTTAATTAAATGTTGCTCAAAACAATTTACTTAATTTAATATTAAAAGTTTTCCTGATCTCCAATAATAATAATAATAATAATAATAATAATAATAATAATAATAATAATAATTTAGCTTCTTTTCTTAAGAGATGCAGACTAGATTAATTAACACTGAATGCATTACAGAGTTAAATTAAATAAATATAGTCGATACAAAAAAGCAAATTTCTGCAAATTTTAAAACTGACAGGCCTGTTAATATTGTTAACTCCAAAACATACTAATGATAAAGAACCTGCAATATTTTACAAGATTCATGGTATCGTATTTTTAAAAGATATTTAAAAACTTTGAGGCAGATAGTTGCGTGTAAACGAGATATCCCTGCATGTTTGACAAACTATTTATGATGCACACCCATGTTATACACACCCCAAAACATCACGCAAGAAAGTGTGTTTGGTTTTACAGTACATGTCAGTCAGACATTTTGTATCTGAATGAACAGTTCTTGGCCAGAATAAGATGGTGAAATATGCAGAAGAGTACAGCACTACAGTTTTTGTCTAGTTGACAGGGCAGAAAATGGATAGAAGAGAGTACTGGCCTGTTCACTTTAAGCAGTGGTGATGGGACGGATGATCATAGTGCTTGTTCTCATGTTGTACGGCGTTTGTAGTGAATGGAACCGTTGTTTATAGGAAATGCTCCCTCACCTGATTCTGTCAAGACCCCTTCATGGGTGCACTTCAGTGTCATGGTCTCGCTGTGACATGCAGCACGATCTACAGTGCATATTCAAGACATATTCATTTTGGATGACTATACGCAGTGTTTCCCTTGAGTCATTTCTTGACACTGCTTCCCGTTTTGACTTAGTTTTATTGAAGGCTTGCCTCCGACTTGAGAAATTACCAATCATAGTTTAGAATCTGGGGTGGCACCTGGGGAGGGCTATCCATCAGGGCCTCATTTTCATTCTCATCAAAAATGGCATTACTATGAATAAGAGAGGCCTATAGAAGCCACATTCTTCAAAAGTGATTTATTCAGGCTAATACAAAGTTGACTAAAATATTTAGTAACTACAAAATAAAATTACATTTGAAAGGTAGAGAGGCATGTTTCCTGTCATTGGATTCCTTTCAGGACCACTTTTTGCTCCACATAAGTGTTTTTTAATCTGTTCTGCCTTCTTGGCTTGTGTGTCTGGAGGTCTCTGAACGTTGTTTTAGAAATGCTGTCACACAAGTGATTACTAAATTAACATTCTTATATGCAAACATGTTTTCAGCAAATTTGCATTTTGACTGTAACACATTATAGTGACGCACTCTGCCGCTGTAATATGTAGATTACTATTATGCATTTTTGCAAGGGCTCTTCAGCACCCAAACACCAAACAGCAGTGCAGTTTGTTAATCATACAGGCTATAGAGGGTATAATCTAACATTGAGTAGCTGTGACATCTTCAAGGTAGGTGTTTTCTGTGATTTAGAGGGAGGGAACTTCTCTGCATTTTATTATATCAGATTATGCTATTTTATGCATCTTGTTGAGTGTATTTACCCTGCGTCTTACAAAGCATTTGTTAATCTGTAGGCTCACAGTGGGTGTTGATGGTGGGTAATAATTTTTATCAGAATAAAAACTGTGATGTTTAAAGCATCATCTTGACATGATTTGTTAAAGGGATAGTTTGCCCAAAAATGAAAATTCTGTCATCGTTTACTCACCTTCATGGTGTTTCAGACCCTTATGGCTTTCTTTCTTCTGTGGAACACAAAAAGTAAGGGACTAACAGTTTCGGTCACCATTCTCTTGCATTGCATGGAAAAAAGATGCAATGAAAGTGAAAGGTGACTGAGGCTAACATTCTCTCTAAAATCTCCTTTTGTGTTTCACATAGGAAAGAAAGTCATACAAGTTTAGAACAACATGAGTGTGAGTAAATAATGACAGAATGTAAATTATTATTATTATTATTATTATTAATTTTTGTTGTTCTTGAACTATCCCTTTAAAATGAGGGGGTTAGAATGTGTCAGCGAACTAGCTTGTCAACAGCGAGGCACACAACAGACACATAAAAATGGAAAACTTCACGTGTTGATTTTGGTGCAGGTACGTTATCCATTGTGATTATGGTGATGTCCGAAGGCAGAAGACGACACTATTTGCTCCTGTATTGTTCTGTCCATACAAGCTCTGTTTCGTTTTACTTTCATCCTTAAAAACTCAGTGTAAAGCATAATAGTAACATTTAGACTGAGGAGAGATGTTGTGAATAAATAGAAGATAATAAAAAAATATGGCTTGTCTATATTTTCCTTGCAATCGATGGTATTTGTTGTCTATACACATAAACAATTCTGCATCTGTACCTGTTATTTGCTTCAGGCTGCATATTCAATATAAATTATGCTTTCTGGCTCATTCTATGAATGAAATCCACATGAGATCTGTAAAAGGGCTGTTTTAACAACTCAGTGATCAATGTGTGATTTGTAATATATACAACCTGCATTCATGGTTCTAATGCTAATGCTAGCATGCTAACCTTGGCCATAGTATGCATCTGTTACCCGCTTTTATTGTATTTTATGATGTTGTAGCATTATTCTGGCGCAACTTCACAAAACCAAGAAGGTGCTTGAAAAAAGAAAGAAGAGTAAAATTAAAAAGCAAATCCGGCAGCACTTGTGGAGTGGAGAATAATTCAGACTTTATTTTGCTAATGCATTTCGGCATCTAGGCCTTCATCAGGGCTAAAACAATACATGTGGATAAAAGGATTTTTCAAATACAAACAAAGGCAGAGTACAAATTAACAAACAACCACTCAATGGGCTAGAATGAAATCACATGGTATAGTACCTTCCAATTATATCACAGTGAGAAAAAAACATGATTAACTTTCAACCAATAGTATCTTTTTGTCTTCTTGTGACTTGTAAAAATGTTTCTTATTTAATAAAAATACATAAAAACATAACCAAACATTTTGAAAAATACATGAACAATTGTAATATGCATAAAAGAATTATAAACAAAGAGTTGATAAAATTAGGAATCTAAAATAATTGAAAAATTCTCTCTCTTTTTACGGAGCTGATCAATGTTGCCTCCTCTTGCTGGGGATTTTATATGTTCAATACCAAAGAACAAAAAGGAGAACATGGGATGGTTATGTTCTTTAAAGTGTCTTGCCACGGGATTGGCAAGGTCACTCCTTCTAATTGAACTCCTGTGTTCAGTGATACGGTCATTTAGGCAGTGAGACGTTTCCCCAACGTAAACTTTTTCACAAGGGCATTGAATTATGTATATTACATTTTTTGTTTTGCATGTGATAAAACTTTTTATATTAATATTATCTTTGTATACTGGATGAATGTATACAAGAGGAACTGATCCTAAAAGGGTATTAGTTACAGGTTACATTGGGAGAAGAGCTCTAACTACTTTGTCCCTAATGCTTCCTGCTCTTTTGTAGTTGATAAGGGGTGGATTTTTAAATGTATCTTTTAAAACTTGATCACTTTGTAACAAATACCAATATTTTTTGACTACCTTGCTGGTGTCAGTGGTTTTAGGGATGTAAGTGGTACAGTATATAAGGCCAGGTTTTGATGAGGAATTTCTGTTTGGGTACAGACAATCTTCACGACTTTTAGCATACACTCTCTTTTCTGCATTTAAAAGCCATTCTTCTTTATAGTTTCTCTCTCTGAATTTTGTAATCATTTGTTGTTTCCTTACTTCATAATCCTCACTGTTTTCACAAATACGTTTCAACCTCGTAAGTTGGCTTATTGGCAGGCTCCTTTTTAAGTGGGCAGGGTGAAAGCTTTTGTCATGTAGAAGAGTGTTTATATCCACTGATTTAGTATAGAGGGATGAAGAAAGACTTGTTCCTCTTTTCTTGACATATATGTCAAGGAAACTAATTTCTTCAACACTATAGGTTAAAGAGAAGTAAAGTCCACCAAAGTTAGTGTTTAAAAAGTGCAAGAAATCAGGAAGAGTGGTAACTGGGCCTTTCCAGAGTACAAAGGCATCAGCAATGTATCTTTTCCATGATATGATGTATGAGAGGAAAGTTTTTTTTATTTTTTTATTTTTATTTTTATTTTTTTTTTGTGGTTCGTATAATACAGTTTCTTCCAGAAGGCCCACAAACAGGCATGCAAAACTAGGTGCCATTTTTGTTCCCATTGCATTTCCTGAAATCTGTAAATATGGGGTATCATTGAAGAAGAAAAGGTACTTTTTTAAAACAAAAGAAGCCAAACTGGTTTAAAAGGCTTTTGATGGTGTTGTCGTCGTCCTCAAATTGAGAAAATGTTCTAATACCTCAAGTCCTTTGCTCTGGTCGATGTTAGTGTAAAGAGATTCTATAGCAAGGGTGCACACGGTTGTGTCAGCATCAGTTTGTGGAGGATCTTTTAGAAAAAGTAAAAACTGAGTGCTGTCTTTAATATAAGATTTTAAATTGGAGACAAAAGTTTTAATATGATGGTCCACAAAACTCGAGATTTTGTCTGTGAGACTACCCATCCCAGAGAAGATGGGTCAACCTGTGGGATTCTCAAGATTTTTGTGGATTTTTGGAAGTATATATAAGAAAGCCTTCTAAGGATGCTCATTGAGTAAAAAAGTTTATTCTTTAGGGTAAATATCTCCAGTGAGAACACCATCTTCAAGGAGTAATCGTAGCTCATCCTGAAATATTTTGGTTGGATCCCCTGCTAATCTCTTATAGAGTTTTTAAGTTGTCTGTATACTTCAGACTCATAGTCCATCTTATCCATTACAGCAATGGCACCACGCTTGTCAGCAGGTTTTTAATTACAATCAACTTATTTTTTTCAAGTTCAGAAAGTGCTATTTGTTGTGCTCTGGAGATATTTCTGTGGATAAGCTTCCCATTTTCCAAATGAGTTTCAAATTCAAATTCTGTCAATTTACAATATGTTTCTATTGTGTGATTCCTATTCTTCAGAGGGATAAAAGTGCTCTTGGGGTTAGAGGCTGGGTTACAAATAGTGTTCATAAAAAATTATTTTCTTCTTAGATCTCTAAAAAATCTTTGTAGATCTAAATAAAGTTCATAATTAGTTACAGAAGGAGTGGTGATGAAATTCCAGTACAGATATTTGAGTGGAAGTTAATTCACGCTTGCTTAGGTTGATAACTGGCGACCACTTGGGTGATGTTGTGATCTGGTCCATTGTCGATGGGGTAGGCCTCCTCCTTTTGCCCCTACGTGTAGATTGTTCATTGGAGGTCCTAAGGGTGGAAACTGGTTTGGATCCAAAAATGGAAAACTGTTATGTTGATGTCTTTGTGGTTTTGAGTGTGAACCACACTCTATTCTCCACTCCACAAGTGCTGCTGGATTTGCTTTTCAATTTTACTCTTCTTTCTTTTTTCAAGCACCTTGTTGGTTTTGTGAAGTTCTGCCGGAATAACTCTACAACATTTACTTGACCAGTATCTGGAACACACTCACCATGGGAGAATCCGATTTGACCAACATTGCTCAATCTCTTATCGGATCTTCTGGTGATGTCCAAGGAGCCTCAGTCTTCTGTGGTTTTAATCCAAATGACATATTAAGGGACACTACTCTATTTGAACATGATGTAACACAGGAACTAACTTGGAAAAATTGTATTTATTATGACAAAAATTTATTAGAAACAAATGGCAGGCCATCATTCTTTCAGATTATATAAGGAAACAACTTATCCCCAGAGGATTACGGATCTTTAAGGATCCCTCCTTTGGTAAGGACAATGCATAATTCATTACACAGCGGAATAGTATCCTCAACAAATGTTCATTGCACTTATGGCAATAACCTTTCAGTATCTAACTGAAGAAGAAAACAAACTTCAACAAAGTGTACAAGAGAATGAACAGCTACTTGAGCACAGTACTACAGATAACATATGGAGGAAACTGATATAAGTATTACTGAGTATGAAAAGGAGATCAAGGAACTTAAGAAAAATAATTTTTTAAGAGATGAAAGAGATTATAATACTGAATATGTATACCCTTGGTCAAAAGAGAACATCAAGTCCAACTCCTTCTGTGAAAATCTTCCCATTTTTCAAATCAGTTTCAAATTCAAATTCTGTCAATTTACAATATGTTTCTATTGTGTGATTCCTATTCTTCAGAGGGATAAAAGTGCTCTTGTGGTTAGAGGCTGGGTTACAAATAGTGTTCATAAAAAATAATTTTCTTCTTAGGCCTCTAAAAAATCTTTGTAGATCTAAATAAAGTTCAAAATTAGTTACGAAGGAGTGGTGATGAAATTCCAGTACAGATATTTTGGTGGAGGTTAATTCACTCTTGCTTAGGTTGATAACTGGCGACCTCTTGGGTGATGTTGTGATCTAGTCCATGGTTGACAGGGTAGGCCTCCTCCTTTTGCCCCTTATGTGTAGATTTTGTCATGAGGTTTGATTGGTTGGATGTTTGTTAGTTGGAGGTCCTAAGGGTGGAAACTGGTTTGGATCCAGAAAAAGGAAAACTGTTATGTTGATGTCTTTGTGGTTTAGAGTGTGAAGGAAATCTTTTTCTCTGATTTAACTTTGAAGACTCAACTCCTAGGTTTCTGGTTGAGGGTTTTCGCTGAGATGTAATATCTCCAGAGCACAACAAATAGCACTTTCTGAACTGAAAAAAATAAGTTGATTGTAATTAAACCTGCTGACAAGCGTGGTGCCATTGCTGTAATGGATAAGATGGACTATGAGTCTGAAGTATACAGACAACTTAAAAACTCAAGTTTCTATAAGAGATTAGCAGGGGATCCAACCCAAAAATTTCAGGATGAGCTATGATTACTCCTTGAAGATGGTGTTCTCAATGGAGATATTTCCCCTAAAGAATAAACTTTTTTACTCAATGAACATCCTTTGAAGGCTTTCTTATACATACTTCCAAAAATCCACAAAAATCTTGAGAATCCCACAGGTTGACCCATCGTCTCTGGGATGGGTAGTCTCACAGACAAAATCTCGAGTTTTGTGGACCATCATATTAAAACTTTTGTCTCCAATTTAAAATCTTATATTAAAGACAGCACTGAGTTTTTACTTTTTCTAAAAGATCCTCCACAATCTGATGCTGACACAACCGTGTGCACCCTTGCTATAGAATCTCTTTATATACACACATTATATATATATATATATATATATATATATATATATATATATATATATATATATATATATACTTGTTATTTATTTAAAGAAAAATATTTGATGCTGCTGCAAAGTTGGGTGATATATAAATTTACATTTATGATATGACTGTTACTATGGCAGAGAGATAAGAAGATTTGGCACATCAGTGTGTCACAGGTGTAAATGGCTTACAGAGTGCTGATCCACCCAAAAATTAACATTTCTAGCATTCGCCATGTGTCACTGTGTTCCAAACGAGATAAATCAGCCTCCGAAGGGCACTTTGAAGGGAGAACATTCATAATAGCAATGATGTAAGATCGCTTCAAACAGAATTTCCAATAAAAAATGCATTTAAAGGCCAGTTCCGAATAAACTTTATTATTTTTTTAGCCCCGCACCTTTCAGCCCTTCAAAGCTCTCACAGTGGATGATAAAGTCATCGAAAGGAATAGGGTGAAGGGATGATTACTTCTGAATGAAATGCACCCAGTATTGTTGTTGTTAATCTTCTCTGCTTAGTGTTGTGTTCAACTTCCGGGTTTAATAAATTTCATGCAGCACCTTCATTTTTCATAGCATACACAGAACACTGAGGCCTATTGCGGTCCAATGCTTGTGTATACATGCAGGATGGAACCGATCTACAATCGCATTATCTAGGTATGTTACTTAGATTTAGCAAAAACCAGACCAGTACGATTTTATTTGGACTAACGTGTTTACATGACATTTTAAAAAGGCTAATTATTGCTTTAGTCCGACGGAAATCGAACTTTAAATTGCATGTAAACACACTCATTATTTGATAGATTCTCTTGAATGTGTATTGCAAAAGCCATTTTAAAATGACAACCTAAATTTAATTTTTTAATTATGCTTTTCTTTTTGCCAATGCATGTCCCCATTTATCACCATTACATTTGAATGGGTTATATGGAAATATTAATACTCTACCTAAATACTTTTATTCAAATGAAAATAACATGCTTTCATTGTCTATGTAGTTTCTATCTAAAATGCTATATGCATTTTCTTGGAAAATTCTAAATTAGTCTTTCTATTCAACCCTGTTACACAGTGTAATTTCCTTATTTAAAAATAATACCTTTTCTGATATTACATTTCAGGGAGTGACATCATCAATGTATTTTTGATTGTGCTATAGTGAACATACTCAGTGATATACAAGTGATCTTGAACTTCATATGTAAAGTAGCCTATTAATACAGTGCATCTCTGCATTTTTCATGGTATCTAACTTCAATGTACTGTAGATCAGAGAGAGGTTGTTGTCTGTTGTCCAAAGTAAGGTACAATAAACTCCATTGCTGCAAATGTAGTTAACACCAAAATATAATGCTTGGTCATTTTCTTAAAAGCTCAACAACAAAAACAAGCATCCTATCAGAATCGTGTAGCTTTGTTCCAGGTAATCGGCAATATGCATTTATCAAAGATAGAGGTGTTGGTCAAGATCATTTTGAATTATTTGAAGGCATTTCTTATTTTTCACTCTGTTGAAGTTTAACTGTTGGCATGCAGGCACCCACTAACAACATACAGCACCATAAAACACTGCAGGCTTCCAATAAGTGTAATGCTATATCTTAAGAAATGAGAATAAAATGCAGAGGGGTGTTGTATGAGGTGCAGCATTACATTGAACTACTGCAATGACATATTATCAGATAAAGCTAGGCAGAAAGATATAGATTAAAGAACGACAATGTGATTTGCTGTCCATGAGTGTCTAACCGATTAAATCAATCTTGCAGGAGTAGATGCTTGGGGAGTGAATTATTTCATCATTGTAGTCTTGCTCTATATGCATAAAACAGCGAGGAGAATAGCTCAATCACAGAATGGTTTTATTGTAATATAGCCACTCTGGCGGGATCAAGTGGAGTCATTTATAATGTTCGCAAACAGCCAGGCATTTCGTGAATGAGTTAAAGGAACGGCGGTGTCTTATTGAGGCTTTAACTATGAGCCCTATATTGGATATGTCTCTGTTTGGCATCTTTTAAAACCAAGCCCCCGGTGTAATCTTATTGTTCTCTAATAAAGATGTCTGATCATTTCTTTTCAATTAACTCCACCGATCAAACTTAGCTCTCAGATTTCTAATCAGTTAATGCCACAATGAGGCAGGAAGAAGGCCCTGCAGCAGAGGGGAGTAATTACAGGCAGACTGGCCACTGCTGAGAGCCGATGACACAAAGCATCTGTGTGATGAGGAGCATGGAAGGAGGACAGTACTCATCAGAGTCTCACAGACAGGCTCACCACACGGGCTCACCTCTCCCCATAAACTCCCTTTATATAGGGTGAAAAAAGGATACGTTCTGAACATTTTTCATTGAAACTATTTTTAAAATATATTTTGAATGGCTGCATTGTCAACGTCATCGCATACTAGTTTAGGCTGAACTTAATGCTAATTTTTAGTAATGGATACAGACCTAATACAGACCTAATGATAGATGATTAAGATTAAAGGGATAGCTGACCCAAAAATGAAAATTCTGTCATCATTTACTCAACCTCATGTTGTTCCATAACTATCTTAGGCCTTCATGAGACTTGGAATATAACACACAAGTCACATAGACTGCTTTTATAAAACTTTTTTTTAAACTTTAGTCACTTTCAACTGCCATTGTATTAATAATAAACAAACAGGACATTCTTTAAAATTCCTCCTTTAAAGAAGAAAGAAAGACATATGGGTTTGAAATTATGGCAGTATTTTTATTATTGGGTGAACTATTCCTTTAAATGTCTCACTTTATTAGTTGTTCATCTTCACCTGTATTCACTAATGCCAGTAGATCAATCAAGGTATATTAAATCCTAATTCGATTGCACCAAACTTATTTGAATCTTATTTGATGGACAAAAATAAATAAATAAATAAATAAATAAATAAATTAATTAATTAATAATAATAATAATAATAATAATAATAATAAATAATTAAATAATTAAATAAATAAAATAAACAAAGAATCTGTAAAACAACTAAATAAAAATGGGACCTACAATTTTTAGTTGCCAAAAAGATGACAGACAATAAAACAATAAGCCACGAGGGGCTGTGCATTACGTTGATTTTACCACAGGTTAAGGGCCGTTCCTAAACCTCCCATACCTGTGGTAAAATCATTGTTATGCATGGACTCGAGTGGCTTATTGCTTTTATAAAAGAGCAGCAACAGAAATATGATGAAAGACAGCCATTTTTAATAAGCAGTTTAATGTAATAATAATACAATAATAAACAAATAGTCTGCCAGGTAATGTAGTTAATTTTCCAACTGCAGGCAGTGTGTGTTTGCTAGGCAAAATATGAACTTACTCCCTTAAAATACAGAAAGTGTTATGCCAGGTGAGTGTTTTATAATCATTTTACAACAGCTTCAAACCCGGTTCATCCAATCAGAATGTAGAGTCGGAACTATCCATTTTATAATCAAAATTAATTGCTGGTAAAAGTTTAATTACAGGTTAGTTAGGTTTTTTTTTTTTTTTTTTTTTGGTTAAGCTGTGTTTAAAATGAAATGGTGTGACACAAATTCAAACCTAAATCAACAGTTCCTGGATTAGCTCTAAACTCTGTGTAATTTATGACTTAATACTTATTGGTTCAACCCACCCATAGCAGTCTGTTGAAAACATAAGGAAGATTTATTACTTGAGTGCCATTGTTGACAATGCTCAAAGCAAGATTAGGGAATGGTACACTCCCCTTACTTTGGATAGATTGAATAGTTTAACCTCACTGATGGGAAAGGATTTTTTTTTCTGCATTATAACCAATCCAATACTTTAGTATACCAGACTCAATTCACATACAACTTTTTAATGTTTTTTTTCTTTTAACGTATCTTCTTGTGTATATATTATATTTAAGTGCTTAGCACTTCTATAAACTAAAATGAATTCCTTATGTTTGTGAGCACACTTGGCAAATAAAGCTCTTTCTGATTCAATAGAAAGAGAGCCTTTCACAATCACAACTCCAGCCTCAATCCAAAGCAATGCATTGGCCAGAATTTTTTATTGAATAAAATTTTTCAGCGTGCTTATATTCTTGCAGAGGCAGTTTACATTCAGACTGACAAGTGAAGACCTGTGGCACATTGGCTCTTACACTAGATTACAAGGTGAGATACTGCCAACCAATAACATGCTGAAGTGCTATTTAACCATAGCAGAGTACTAAGTGAGGAGGCGAAATATGAATTAATGGAACCACTCCAATGTGGCTTTCAGCAATAAGTTATCAAGTCATTCTCATCCTTTTTCTCTCTGATAGGTGCTGCCAGCTGTACCATGTGCTGCTTACTGAGATGACAGGCCTCTGATGCCAGCTTTGGTATGATGAAGAGGACTACCATAGTAAAATGCCGGCTGCTGTGACTTTCTACAAGAGTAATCACAGACTCTATTGTTGGGACTGACTGAACATGGACATGACAACAAGAGTCAGGGTGTCAAAGATTCATTGCCGAAAGAATGAATGAACAAACGAATGAATGAATAAATAAATGAACGAATAAGTAAACTAATAACTGAATAAATCAACTATTCCTGTTGGGTCTGTACATTGTACACTGAACAAGCAAGTATCAAATTATTTTATGTGATCAACTGCTATACTGTATGTCAAAAGGAAAAGAATAGGAAAAAAAAAAAGAATAAAAGGTGGTGGTGGTGGTGGTGGTGGTGGTGGGAGGGGGTATTTTATTTAAGAGGAAAATGTTTTTCACTGTACAGTACTTAAAACATTGAGGGTGCTGGAGCAGACTGATCTCATTGTGAATTCAGAAACAGTAGGTTGACCTTTATTTAGCTTCAATCGGTCTGTGCTTCCCAAAATTAAAAATTCAAACACTGCCCCCAGTGGCCAAAGCAGTAAGTGTTGTTGAATGAACAGGCACCTGTGTGCTCCATTTTCCAGGTTTAATGTCTACGGATGGGGTGCCAACAGTGAGTTTTGAAGCGAGTTGTTTTCACCTGTACAGGCTGTAATACAGTAAAGAGGAATGCATATTTTATCAATTGTATCCCCCAACCCAAACCCCAAACCTAAATCTAACCATTTGTGGAGCAAAGATTTTATGTTAGAGGGAAAAATGCAACCTCTGAATCGCACTCGTCAGTGATAATGCAAAAACAATTACTTCCTGATTTCAATGCAGGATCTGAACCCAGGTCTCCCACACTGCAAATGTAATGTGCTTCCTGTCGCCCCACAGGAGAAGATCTGGTACCAGTGCAAAAATGTTTAAAACGAGATGATGCTTTTCAGTGAGTCAGCATAATGTAATCCTAGGGTACTGGAACTCTCGGAAACAACATGCCAACTTTCCATGTGATCATGTTGGCTGGAGACCCTCTCAGCTGGTGTTCAATGAACTAAAACATACAATTACAGGCAAGAAATGCACTGCAAGTTCCAAGGAGTATATTGAAAACTTTGCATACAGCTTAGAGGTTCTTTGTAGACCTCCTGTGGGCTATATAGAACTACTCTACTAATTTATTCACTCTGGAAGCCTGCATCCAAATTATATGTTTAGCTAATGTTAGGGTCATTACCACCATAGACATTGAGAGGTATGTGTCCCCCCACCCCCATCCCCAAAATTAAGTTTAGTGGTCAGTCGATACGGGTCTTTCAATGGTCAATTCATAAACTGTTCAGTTTAGTCTTCCCAAATCCTGAATATGTGGTTACAGTCTTAGATTAAGGTAATTTATCATCTGATCAAACTTCAGTTTGTAAAGGTTGAAATGTCACAAGCTGATCATCATGGTCATGTTCACTGCCCAACATGGTCAAATGGGAAGTCGACATGCTGCTACCGAATGTTCCAGAACCCTGACATTAGCCCCCATTCTGTCTGATAGCGCATTGCTCAGGTTCTCATCCCACATTGTAACCAGGAAGTAACCGCGTTCACAAAATCAGGATCAGCACGATTCAAAGATTCCATTTTCTTTCTAACATTAAGTTTTTACTCCACTGATGGGTTAAGTTTAGGGTTGGGGTTTGGGGGTAGAGTTAACAAATTATATTCATTCATCTTTACTGTATTACATAATACTAAAAGCAACTTGGTTTCCAACTCGCCTTTGGCACCCCACTGTGGACATTTTACTTTGGAACTGGAGCTCCCAAGTGCCCATACGCTCAAAAATACTTGAATTTCAGTAAGCACAAAACAAGTCTGCTTCAAGAACTGTCGACCTACTGTTGCACAGTTCATTAAATTATGCTATTATGATATTACACCTGTGTACACAGTTCTATCACTCACTTGACGTTGTGTCGACATAGTGACACTAGGGGTCACTCTTGGGAGCCCCAAACACCTCTGATCTTTGAGAAAAGGCCAATAGGAATAGGCGAGTGGAATTTGCATGCCTCTCCCCCGGACATACGGGTATAAAAGGAGCTGGCTTGCAACCACTCATTCAGATTTTTTCCATGGAGCTGAGTGGTGTTGAGCAACGAGTTCCACTGCCGTTCCATTCACCTCACATCGAGAACCGTATGCTCTTGGTTATACGGCGCATTTCAGCGGCTTTCTCCCCCCTGCAGAGTACGCCCCTGGGCGCTTCGACAGCTGAGAAAGTATATATTCTTGCAAATAAAAGAATATATTTCCTCTAAAAGAGCACGCACTGACGGAGAGCATCTTTTTAAAGATGTCTTTCCGTCTGTGTGTAATTCCTGGATGCAGTCGCTATCTCTCCGCCTCTGACGGCCACGAGCGCTGTCTCGTGTGTCTGGGGCGTAGTCACATTGAGGCGGCATTCGTGAATGGTTCATGTACTCAATGCGAAATCATGACCATGGCAACTTTGCGGTCGTGGCTTTCCTTCTTCCGGGGGAAAGACACTCCAGCCACTCCCCTCCCCGGACCTTCTACCTACGGGTACGAGGCCGAGTCGGTTAGCGCTGGGGGCGATTTGGGGACCTCAGTGGGAGTGGTTCCGCCGGGTAATCCCCCATGAACCTACCATTCCCCGGTATACTCGTTTGCCCTGGTTGAGTTCTGGGATGAGACTGGCAGCTCGCATCGCAGCATTGGAGAGCTGGTTGGCGCAGTCGGATGCTGTGGACTCAACTGGGCTTCCACCTTCAGGTGTGACCGCCCAGTCTGAGGCTGATGTGGAGCTGACCGCCATGCTTGCCCGGGCCGCCCCCAAAGAGAATTCCCTCAAGATGCTTGTGAAAATGCCATGGTTGACTGGTGGGAGGATTTAAAACACAAATATGAATATATGCCTTTCAAGTTATTGCTTTACATAGCTGAAGCAGGGTTTCTTTTGTTTATTTATACACTTAACTCTTTGCATTTCTGTTTTATGAATAAGTAGCGTTTCTTACCAAACGAAAAAAGAGTTTACAACTATCCTCATTTTAAATCAACCTTAAAATAATGATAATACATTTCTACAAAAGAAATAAGAACTAAACAAATCTGCTCTACAAAGGCAAAATGCAGTAACTGAGCAAAAACTAAAACTGAGCCAAAAATGACAAAAATTCTGATTGATTTGACATCAAATTTATACTTTTTCTGAAACTGTGCATAGTTGAGCCAAACCTGTCTGTCATCGGACAGACCATCATCTACAAGACCTGATTTTTGTCATAACTGTGTGGTTACTGCATTTTGCCTTTGCACAGCAGAAATGCATTGACAGTTGATGGTGCTGGATGGTGATGGAAAAATTGACAATGAGATGGTGCAAATACAAACTGATTGTTGAGCTGTGTGCTTCTGGATTCCAATATTTTATTGTGGACCTATGTGGCATAGAGATGAGTGCAGAAAATGAGTTTACTTCCCCCACACACCCCTTAAAATGGACAGTGTAAGAAAATTGAATACATTAACCTTTCCTGCCTTTGTTTCTATTCTACAGCTTTGTACTTTAAAATGAAGCAACAGTGGTCAGTTGTCTACACTAGCAGCCCTGGGACTGATGCAAGCTGAAATCTGAACGCCTGTCTGCAATCAGCTTTTAAGTGAAAAAAAAAAAAAAAAAAAAAAAAAACGCTGTAACAAAAGGAACAGATTAGGAAAATTGGTGTTTTGCCAGTAAAGGTACATCCTCGTGTATAAAAAGGGCTTTCTGTAGTCATGCTGTGTGAATGAAAGGTCACCTGTGCTTTTCTAGAGGTTGGAGACAACCCAAAGTTCCATCAGCCATTTCAGATCACACAATGCACTGATAGAAGTGACTTCTGTAGAGGGAAAGAGGGCTTTCTCATTATGAAACATCTTGCATTCAAAGCATCCTGGCTGTCACATGATAAGCTCTTGGAACAGCTAGATATCATACCATGCAACAAATCTGGGGCTCCAGCTCTCATTTACAATATATTCTCAAAAAAGCAGTGTAAAAAAAAACAAACACTCATATCTCATATTAAAAATGCAAGTGTAACACAAGTGACTGCAGTCCCAGAATCAATTTGCCAGTATTGAGTCATTAAATTATCATGGAATATGTCTAATGGCTTAGACAATCTGTATTCACATTCTTGCATAAGATCTATATTGACTTGCGCATATGTAGCCCACTGATTCCTGAGACATGCCATTAGTTTTTAAAATAGCAACATTTCCACTTTAAATTAATCAGAGAAGATCACTAGAAGGTTCTCAAGGCTTAAAAGGGCAAGAACATAAAGTTATTTTACAACACATCGTGGCCCAAATTATACATTTTCATGTTTTTCTTCAAAATGTTGCTTTTATATTTCCACATGACTCCAGTCGATCAATGAATGTTTTCTGAAGCAAATCGATATGTTTGTGTAAAAAAATAATTTGATAATTAAAACATTATTAACTTTTAAAAAGCACTTCCTGCCAGAAGCTGGAGCAAAGCATGACGTCAGCGCGTCGGCGAGTTCACACGAGAATTCGCAAGTGCCACTTATTTACAACAGAAAAACATACGTCACACGAGAGTTTGGTTATTTCAAACAGCATCAGAGACCTGGTTGGAAGCGCCGATTTAAAGTTAAAAAACATTTTAATTATCGACTTGTTTCTTAAATAAATGTATCGATTCGCTTCAGAAGACATTCATTAATAGACTGGAGTCGCATGGATTACTTTTATGCTGCCTAAATGTGACTTTTGGACTGTCAAAGTGCTGGCACCTGTGTACTTCCATTATATGGACCTGACAGAACTCCATCTTCATTTGTGTTCTGCTGAAGAAAGACAGTCATACACATCTCGGATGGCATCAGCGTAAGTGAATAATGAGAGAATTTTCATTTTTGGGTGAACTATTCCTTTAAAAGAAGCAACTAAAACTGGTGGTGGAGAACATGGGAGCTGTCTAAGATAATATCTTGAGCCTTTTTCTTCATCAGTGATTCATAAAGAGAAGAAAGGCTACGTAGACCCGTGATTTTGGAACAGATATTTGGGATAGGGATGGGTGGATCGATACTAAAGTATCGATACTTCCGATACTAAAGTATCGATACTTCCGATATTAAAGTATCGATACTTCCGATACTGAAGTGGTATCAAGAATATCGATCCTCACATAAAAATATCGATTCTGAATTTTTTTTAACAAGTGATCTTATTATTTAGATTACATGAATATTAATGCATCTCATAAGCTTCGAAGTGGAAAAAAAGAATTATATGAGCGAATTGTTGCACGGCACCAGAACCATTTTTCCTTCCGCTCATCATGACGCGCAGAAATGGTAAAATACACTAGCAGTCAGACAGCGCTCACCCTTTCAGTCACAGTGCTCGTTCAAAGAAGGAGCAGTGCTTTCCTGAGGTAATGACAGAAAAACAGCATCTGGAGTTAGTCACACTAAGTAATGACAAACCTAGCCATGACATGTATTATAATGGGCTTGTTTGACAATTTTTACAGGTATATTTAAATTCAGAATTGTTAAAACATTGATAATGAATGGCAAGGCCATGCTCTTGCTCAGACTCTGACTCTGAAAGCAACGATAAAAGAACAATGTCATCATCAAAGTTTATGATATGACAGTTTGGTTGAGTATTTTGACAGTCATTTGTGTACAAAATAAACAATAATGGGGACAAAACACACCCTTGAGGGGAACCTGTACTTTTGTACAATGTATTTTGTAAATGCCATTAACAAGAACACTTTGGGGTCTCTTTGTCAAAAAATCCATAAATCACCAGATTAAGACAGGATCGAGTGTAAGTGCCCTCCAAGACAGATTCGAGATGGATATAAATCCAATCACTCAAACCAGTTCTGGAGGTGGTTTGAGAGGCATTCCATATGAAACTCAGTCAAGTGTATATGCATGTGGATGTTCAAGCTACATGTGTAAACTTTACTCTGCCCAAACAGTAGTATGTCAGCATGGGGAAAATGCAAAACATAACAGGTGCTTCAGAGTATTTGCATAGGGCACACGTTGCACAATAAATAATAACAAATCAAGAAACGGATGCGCGTTGTAGGAGAGATAGAACTTTTTTCTTCATTTATTTGATGCAGATCACTGACGAAACTGAATCGAAACACTGACAATAAGTGCAGCTGACACGCATGGACATATCTTACCTATGACAAGCCCAGAGGGGAAAAATACACAGCACACACACCCACACACACACAGACAGTCAACTGGCATCAAATAATAAATCACATCTTTTAAATTTGCTGCCCTGCATTACCATAATCACGGAAGTGAACTCTGTTTTATTTGCATTTAGCGTGGGAATTGAAAATCAGATTAATATCCTTTTGGCAGAGATACATTTATGTTTTCAAGTGTAAATGGAATGTGCTTATTCAATCGGACAGCAATCCGATCAATAAAAGGCATGAAGTGACCAAGTGTAAATAGAGTAGGTGGAAAGTTCTTCACATGAAATCAATGTGTGCTTACTGAAATTCAAACCAGTGATAAATGATTTAATAAACTCAACAGAAATGTAGATTTTATTTACCCTACTCCCTAACCCAAATTCCAACATAAAACCTAACTTTCAGAGGAGTAAAAATTGATTTTTAGAGGTAGTATGCAATCTCCGTATCGTGCTCATCACCTGGTTTCCACAGGACCAGAACCAAAGTCTTTCAGATTGCTTGTGCAACACTCTATGAGTAGCATTCCAGGAAAAGGTGAACACATTTGAATTGATGCAAAAATGTACCGAAACATTCGATACTAGCAACAAGTTGATATCCCATGTAATCATGTTGTCCCCACAGCCTTTCAAAGCTTTGTATCCCCCTGGTTGCGGAGAGCATTTATTGATTTTCCTCTCTTTCCACTGTGGCTTGCTACTGCAGTGGCAAGTTCAGACCTCACCCACGCTGTAAAAACCAGTGTGTAAGTGAATCAGCCATATGTGCCCTTAACAACTATTTTCTCCCCAGGCTTTTTTTCTCACACACTCAAAAGCAACTCTATAAACACATCCTTCTGGGGTGTCCTTCTCCACTAATTTCGATTTCAATTCAGCCTCCCTCATCCCCCTAGCTATTTTCACATACTGTGAGCACTGGGTTGTTTCTATGCATGTTGTCCTATTTTCATTCAGTCCTGTCTTTTCCATACCCAGTAACGCATGCTCATTTTAGTGAAAGCTCCCAGATGCTGAGATTGCAAGCATCATGAAGCAATGACAAGCACATCAGTGTGATTTCCAAATGCCTTACTCGCTTCTGTTTTCTTCAAATAAAGCTTTCTTCTGCTAATAATATGTTGGCAAGGAGGAAGCCTCTCTTTTTCAGGAGAGATTACATGCTTAAGAGTGTTGTATGGCTTGGTAAGTGGTGTCTTTCTGGGATTATGCCATTACATCTGTGTGTGTCAGTTGATAAATGAAGTAGCTCTTCTGTGCATGTCTGATAAAATATCCAATTAAAATGAATCATGGGGCAAAAATTTACTTTCTGTCATTACATTACAGTCACATGTGGGTATGTAGGAGCAACCTGTGAACTGGCAAGTTACTATAAGAATCTTATTGTGCCCTTAAGCAAGGCACTTAAAAGTAGGTTGCAATGAGTTTATGCCATTTTGTATGGAAAGCCGTGGAACATCATATTTTTCCAAAGTTTCTTATGCTTTATATATCGTCCCCATGTTTTGTTCTTTTTTGTTGTTGAATGAATTGATACCAGCCATTTTTATTCTGACTAGCCCCAACAGTGACTCCCATAACCCACACAGTATCTTTCTTATGAAAAATATTCCCTACATTACAGAAATACACTTTCAATTTGATTTATTCACTGTTGCAGAAAATGGAATGCATTTTAACTCATCATGCCTCAGATTCCATGTAATCAGGCCATTGATTTGAAGTTCTGATCTTGTTATTAAGTTGTACTCTTACTAAGTTTAGAGATTTTTTTTATCCTTGAGGGATAAAATAAAAATTTTCCTCAATATCTTAGAGGATTCATATGATGGTTCTTTCTAAACACACTAATCACAATATCTATACATATTTTTTAACGTAAATAAGTATAAGATGTTGATGTTTTCATGCTTGTATTAAACTGAAAGATTTACATGATTTATAAGAGTATCAGGCTACTGTGCGTCCACATTCATCTGGATACATCTGAAAACAGCGTTTTCGTTTTTGCAATGCTCTCCATCCACACTGCCATTTTCAAGCATTAAGGTTGCTCATCCAGACTGAAACGTATGAATACTCTTACTGTGCATGTGAAAAATTGCTGTAAAATGTACGCTCAAGTGCAATTGTCGCTGGGCAGCAATTCTGAGTAAACTTCCTGTCGCCTTTGAAGGAATGCAATGTGAAGGTTGTACAAAGTAACTTTTATCTTTACCAATGCTATCAAAGTAAATATCAGGCACAACAACACCACTACAACATGGGCCACCATCTTGATTTTTGGGGGGTGAATAGATCACATGACAACAAAAACGTCATTATTTCCGTTTTCCCGTGGAGACGGCTTTTTTTAGATGTATCCACTTGGGAGAGCTTTTGAAAAGCTCAGATTTCACTGTGAAAAACACCATTTCAGTGTTTCTGTAAGGCCAAAACGTAGAGAAAAAGATATTTTCAAACAAAAATGTATTAGTGTGGACATGGCCTCAGTGTCAAAGATCACTTTTGGGATGCCTGCAACCCTGCAAAAATTACATTAAAATTGCATAGTCAGGGCAGAATGATCCCATGTCGAGTATTTGGTGTTTTAATTCTGAGTGGTGCATCTTTATGTATATTAGACAGCACTGAAGACACAATTGATGAGTGTTGTAATGTAACTCTGAGAAAATATTGAAATAAGAGATCTTTAAATATTATTGTAACAGGGTAAAAGGGAAAGGAAGAGGCGACAACCGGCTTGACAATATAAATAATAATTTTATGATCAACTTAAAGCAAAAGACATAAAATACAAATGCATCCAGGGCAGCTGCCTGTAGCTCTCTCTCTCCCGAACTGCCGCCTCCGGCCGCCTTTATCCCTCTCGTCGGCTTGACTGGTCCCCAAAATCCTCCTTGCCACACTCCTCCCTCCTTTGCTTCAAATGGCATGACGTACGGACCTGGCATGATGCTGGCAGGTCTTCCCCGCCTACTCGGACCTGGGTGGGAGACAAGGGGAGGGAAAAACAACAACAAAAAAAGAGAGGGAAAGGCCAACATGGAGCGACAGCGAGAGAGAGAGAGGAGAAAGCTGCCCCTGGTCCAGGCGGTCACAGTGAGCCCCTCCCCGCTCGCAGACGGCGGTCTTCTCTTTGATCTCACCACGTTTTAGAGGCCAGTAGGGGTCTCCTCCGCCCCTGGCAGCGGCCTGACCACTGCAGGCGGTCGGTAAGGAGCCCCTCCTCCCCTCATGGTCGGCAGTCGTTCCTCCGCTTCCAGGTGGCCGGGTTCCTCCGCCCCTCCGGGGATGGCCGTGGCTGCTCCTTTGGGGTGGATGGTAATGGCGAGGCCTCTACTACGGCGCATCCCTCCTCCCTCCCAGGCCTCGGCACCAATGTAGAAAGGTTCTTAGTTCGGGGCAATGGAGGAGTCAGGAGACAATGAAGAAGGTTCAAGGTCAGTTCTTTAATTTGCAGTTTTTCTTTCACACAAACGACGGTAACCGTCATTATAAAAATAAAGGTAATAAAAATGTAGAACACTCTCAGATGCTCTGGCTGTTGTGCTTTCTGGTTACTCTCTCTCTCTCCTGAACTGCTGCCTCCGGCCGCCTTTATCCTTCTCGTCGGCTTGATTAGCCTGATTATGGGCCGGGCCGTGATGACACCCTCCTCCTTGCCACAATTATAAAACAGCAAGCTGAGTAAAATTGCATTTTACGAAAGCAGATAGCACTGACTATATATTCTGATTGGATGAGCCGTATTCTCCCCAATTTGGCTTGCCCAATTCCCAATGTATTCTAATTCCTTGTGGTTGTGCAGTGACTTGCCTCAATCAAGGTGGCAGAGGACGACATCAGCCCACGCATCTTGTCACGTGGCTTGCTAAGCAACACCTATCGCGTTTGAAGGCTCACGCTATTCACCGCGGCATCCACGCACAACTTACCACATGCCCCACCAAGAGCGAGAACCACCTAATTGCGACCACAAGGAAGGTATATTGGTTGCTTTGGAAGCATGGCTGGAGTCACTCAGCACTCTCTGGATTCCAAATCGCGATTCCAGGGGTGGTAGTCAGCGTCTTTGCTTGCTGAGCTACCCAGGCCCTCTTGAGCTGCATTCTAAGCCATTGTATAATTACTGTAAATGCACACATGTGATCGCACATTCAGTTTAATACACCAAGATATGATGTTGCTTGACATCCCCAAAGACTAATTTTATGTTTTTTGAATATTGGTGTTGTTCATCAAATTGCCTTTGCCACTGTTTTATATAAAGGAATAAGCTATTTGTGTCTGTCTGTTACAGTGATTTTACCACAGGATACAACCTGTAACACATGGCCTCTAATGGCTAATTGCTTTATTATAGGACTGCCACACTCAGCAGAATTATGTTAACAATATGTTAAGAGAATGTGTTTTACTTGAAAGGCTGAAGTCCAGTTGTGTAGCAGTGTCCTAGATGTGTTTCATAAGTCATGCAATAGCAGTGTGGGAGTTCCAACAGTTCAAGGAAAAAGCCAAGAACTGACTAGAGTTGTTTGTCATGGTAGATCAGTTTCTTCTCATGTTTTCACAAGGGAGTTGACAGGACTGGGCTAATTTGCATGAGTCTCATCACTCACAAACACACATTCTCAGGTAAATGGATGTATAGAACACAGCACCCTGAGGTTTCATTAATAAAGGGAATGATAGGAATAGCCATAGCCTAGAAATTACAAATCTAGGCTGCCTGTTGTAAACAGATCCCCCCTGCTGGGTAACGGGAGTGAGCCAGCAACTGGAGGGTTACGGCCATCATGATCCATCTCCACTGTCAATAAGTCTTTGAGAAAAGCACTTATATCTAAACTACTCCATGGAGACTGTTCATACAATTAATCTAGTGCAAGTTCCATTGCAAAAGTGGCTGCTAAGGCAACATCTTGCATTTGAAATGACTTGGCAAGAGGGGAAGCTCAGATTTGACAAGGTGAAACATCTGGTGTTCGGTGGGTGGTAGGAATACAAGTAGCTACTGGCGGGCCAGTAAAACTCTCCCTCTGTGCTTTCAGTGCATTCTGGTTTCAGTACAAATTAAGCTCAGTCGACAGAATTTGTGCAATAATGTTGATTACCACAACTATTCATTTCGATTCGACCATCCTTTCCTTTAAAAAAAGCAAAAATCTGGGTTACAGTGAGGCACTTATAATAGAAGTGAATGTGACATATCCGTAAAAATACTTAAAATACTTACTGTTTCAAAGGTATAGCCATAAACAATATGCATGTCCACATGATTTTAGTTTGATAAAATCGGTAACTACCCATGACCCTACATAGGACAAACGGCTTTAGAAGATGGATGGATGGAAAATTGCTAACTAACCTTTTCTGCATAGTTACCTATATCCAGTATTAAAACTTTCTTGCCATGATGATGCAATGCCACAAACTCTAAAAACTAGCATAAAAGCGACTATTTAAAAAAATTTGCAGCTCAAATAATACACACGTTTTAAAAGAAGAATTAATTTAAGAGCTTTTATACAATTTTAATCTTCACATTTCTGCCTTTAAACCCTCCATTCACTTCGAATGTAAGTTGTCATTTTTATTTGTATAGCGCTTTTCACAACACACATCATTTCAAAGCAGCTTTACAGAAAATTATGCTTTAACAGAAAAAGCTGTAATATAGTAATATCTTCGAGTCATAATAGTGCAGTTTAATAAAAAAAATAAATAAATAAAAAAAAAAAAAAACATGATTGTAAATTGCGCCTTAAAATAAATAATAAAAAATAATTGTATTTAGATTTAGACCAGTGAGCAAGCTTAAGGCGACTATGGCAAGGAACACAAAACTCCATAAGATGGAGAAAAATAACCTTGAAGGGAATCAGGCTCACTGTGAGGGCCAGTTCCCCTCTGGCTAAACAGTATGAATATAATGCCAATATTAGTTATTTATGTGTAGTACATGTCAAGATTTAAAATTAGTAAACTACGTAAGTGTTAGCCAATGTTTAAACAAAAAGTGCAAACAGATTGTAAACGAATGAGGATGGTATCCATTCAGCCGACTGCCAAAGGGAGCCCTCTCCCGAATACTAGCCATGAACTGTTTCTTTTACGGTTACTTCCTGTTTGCACTGTATATATAGCCATGCCTTTCCATACCTTGCGAAGTATTGCCAGTTAATTCACTGCCTTACCGAGTGTTTTTCCATTGCCTGTTTCATTGCCTTCTTGTTATGACCATTGTGCCTGTCTTATTGGATTACCGATTGCTGGATTACTGTTTTGCTTTGTTTGCCTGGTTGGACTGATTACTTGTCACTACTACTTTGCCTGCTTCATCGACTACGTCTCTGCCTTGTGTTTTGGATTTGTCTGCTGATTTTATTAAACTTCATGCATTTGAATTCTACCTTCGCCTCTATGTCGAGTCCCTCACACAAATGCATTGTCTTTTGTTATTTGGCTGATGACGGCTTTAAATGGCAATTCATTTATTATCTATGTATTCCATTTTAAGAGTGTAGTCCATCCTTTGACCAAGGTGATGCAGGCAGGGGTCAGTAAGGTGCACTGCAGTTTGACTGTAAACTTGCGGTAAATTAATTTCCGGTGGAGTCCATATTAAGTCCAAGTTTCAGGCAGTGTCCAGTGAAGTATCCTATGTCTGACAGTGGTGCTGGCATTAGTTCATCCTCTGTGAAGTCCATCATAGTAGACTGAAGTGATATCTGGCTGGCACAGGCTGCAGTTAGTCATCATCACTCAGCAACACGTAGTAATAATAATGTTAGTTGTTACATGACTAGGCAGTAAAGAAAGCCATGCTAAACAGGGAATAGATTTTTGGTCACCAAAGTAAAAATATTTAGTGAATTTGAGAATTATGTGGCACCAATTTGGTTTACAAAATAAACAAAGTATATCCATTAAAATTGCATAATACAGTGTGAAACAAATACACCACACATATTACAAAGTATATCTTTGGTATAAATATTCTTCTAGGTTGCATGAAAATCTAAACAGCTCAACAGCTTATGACTGAGTTATGAGTGAAAGAATTGTGGCATCACTCCAGAGGACCTGCCAAGACTATACAGTAGCAAAATAGTTTCTAGCCCAGTTTAAGGTTTTAAATATTAAATGGATTATCTATTATTCACCCATATATCTGAGAAAAAAAAATATTGTTTATCTGGGTTATGCATCTGTACCAGAAATAAACAGCCAGTCTCGTGGACTTTGCAAATTCACTTTGCAAATTTGCTCCATGTAATGCATGTACCCTGTCGCCAAACATTACTCTGTGGGAAAAGCATAAACTCTGGAATGAGGGAAATAGCTGTCTTGGAGTATTACTTTCTGCTCATGCCAAACTATGTTTGTCGGAGGTCAGCCTGGGGTAGCAGCTCACCCTGGTTGAGGTTTTAAACAGTGCACAGAAAGATGACAGACATAATTACCACTGCTAAGTTTTCAGTGTTCCTTGTTTTCGCTCACAAACCAACAGCGTTTGCAAGGTCCTTGGCTTGACTGTCAGGCCTCACCATTGTTTCCTGGCTCTGCCCTGAAGCAATGGGCCTGAGCAGTGCATCACAGATGACATGGTCCCCTCTGGGTGCTTATTGAGGGAGAGAAGTGCAGAGAGAGAAAGAGAGACCCTGGGTCTCCATAGCCAGTGCAGCCTCCAGGCATAGCAGCAATATGGTATCAGTAATGAGAGTGCTTCAGCAGAGCATGGACCAGCCACTCTCTCTTTTCCTCTGCAGCAGATGTCACCGTAGGGACAGCTGAGCAGCAAAAAGCCATCAGACAGCCTCCTTGTCCTGTGCTGCTGAGATACAGATGTTGAAAGAGGATGGTTCTGAGCAGTGGTTAATAATGGGATAATTGCATGAGTGTTGTTAGCAGGCTTGTGATAAGTTACAGGCTATTCTGAAGAGGCTGAAATGGAGCAAAGGGATTTTACCCCATAGTGCTGGAGAGTCCAAAAGAGACATGTTCATCACTCAGACTGTTCTATGGATGGCGATAAGAAATAGTCCTTTGACTGAATGTCACAAGAAAAGAAGTCACTAGATAAAATTGTGGTTTGACGTTATATATATACATATATATATATATATATATGCTTGCTATGGTATTTTGCTGTTGTAGCCTATTCACCTCAAAGTTCAATGTGTTGTGCATTCTGAGATTTTATTCTGCTCACTACAATTGTACAGAGTGGTTATCTGAGTTGTCGTAGCCTTTCTGTCAGCTCGAACCAGTCTGGCCATTCTCCGGTGACCTCTTTCATCAAAAAGATGTTTCTGTCCGCAGAACTGCTGCTCACTGGATGTTTTTTTGTTTTTGCCAACATTCTGAGTAAACTCTAGAGACTGTTGTGCATGACAATCCAAGGAGATCAGCAGTTACAGAAATATTCAAACAAGCCTGTCAAAAATCACTGAGATCAAATTTTTCCACATTCTGATGGTTGATGTGAATATTAAATGAAGCTCCTGACCTGTATCTGCATGATTTTTGTCACTGCACTGCTGCCATACGATTGGCTGATTAGATAATCACATGAATAAGTAGGTGTACAAGAGTTCCTATTAAAGTGCTCAGTGAGTGTATATACACTGATCAACCATAACATTAAAACCACTGACAGGTGAAGTGAATAACATATATTATCTTGTTACAATGGCACCTGTCAAGGAGTGGGATATATTAGGCAGCAAGTGAACAGTCAGTTCTTGAATTTCATATGTTGGAAGCAGGACAAATGGGCAAGTGTAATGATTTGAGCAACTTTGACAAGGGCCAAATTGTGATGGCTAGGTGACTGGGTAAGAGCATCTCCAAAACAGCAGGTCTTGTGGGGTGTTCCCAGAATACTGTGGTTAGTACCTACCAAAAGTTGTCCAAGGAATTACAACTAGTGAACAGGCGACAGGGTCATGGGCGCCCAAGGCTCATTAATGCACGTGGGGAGCGAAGGCTAGCCCATCTGGTCCGATCTCACAGAGGAGCTACTGTAGCACAAATTGCTGAAAAACGTAATGCTTGCCATGATAGTGCATCGCAGCTTGCTGCGTATGGGGCTGCGTAGTCGCAGACTGGTCAGAGTGCCCATGCTGACCCCTGTCCACTGCCAAAAGCGCCTAAAATGGGCACGTGAGAGTCAGAAATGAAGAAGGTGGCCTGGTCTGATAAATCACATTTTCTTTTAGATCATGAGGATGGCCGGGTGCGTGTGCATCGTTTACCTGGGGAAGAGATGGCAGCAGAATGAACCATGGGAAGAAGGCAGGCCGGCAGAGGCAGTGTGATGCTCTGGGCAATGTTCTGCTGGGAAACCTTGGGTCCTGGCATTCATATGGATGTTACTTTGACATGTACCATCTACCTAAAGATTGTTGCAGACCACGTATACCCCTTCATGGCAACGGTATTCCCTGATGGCACTGGCCTCTTTCAGCAGGATAATGCGCCCTGCCACACTGCAAAAATTGCTCAGGAATGGTTTGAGGAACATGACAAAGAGTTCAAGGTGTTGAACTGACCTCCAAATTCCCCAGATCTTAACCTGACTGAGCATCTATGGGATGTGCTGGACCAACAACTCCAATCCATGGAGGCCCCACCTCGCAATTTACAGGACTTAAAGGATCTGCTGCTAACGTCTTGGTGCCAGATACCACAGGACACCTTCAGAGGTCTTGTGGAGTCCATGCCTCGACGGGTCAGAGCTGTTTTGGTGGCACGAGGGGGACCTACACGATATTAGGCAGGTAGTTTTAATGTTGTGGCTGATCGGTGTATGCTTTATAAATAGTGCAAATTAAAACTGAGGGTTAAATGCATGTATTAATTTAAAATTCAAGTCCCCCTTTTTAAATCGGATTTGACAATGCACATAAAATAAACAGTTTCCAGTCCTGAATGCTGATTGGTCAATATAGCATTCCAGCCATGCTAACATTTGTTTTTTTGTTTTATGAGGGTCTAATTAAAACTGAATTGGAAACTTTTTACCAGGACTTCATCATTTATTTTTTTTACTTTTCAAATGCCTTTTATATTAATCAGTGCATAGCTTTCCCCTATTACTTTCTTTCCAGTGTAGCACAATCTTTTGGTCTAATTTCACAGGCATACTGCGTAGAGGACGTGGTTCCGACCAGAACAATACGGATCTATCCGAATCAGAAACCTTGGATTAATAGCGATGTTCACGCGGCACTTAATGTGCGGACCTCCGCTTTTAATTCCGGGAACGCGGAGGAGCATAAACAAGCCAGTTATGCCCTCCGAAAAACTATCAGAACCGCAAAACGCCAGTACAGGAGCAAGATTGAAGGACAGTTTAACACCACCAACTCTAGAAGCATGTGGCAGGGAATTAACATCATCACGGACTTTAAAGGGAATAAAAACTCCGCCATAAACACCGCTGCCTCTCCTCCGGATGAGTTAAATACTTTTTATGCTCGTTTTGAGGGAAATAACACCACCCTCGCGGAGAGAGCTCTCGCGGCTAAAGCTACAGAGGTTAGTTCACTCTCCGTCTCTGTAGCGGATGTAACCCGATCCTTCAGACGGGTGAATATCCGCAAAGCCTTTAAAACATCCACCATTGCGCCTGTTCCAAAACAATCAAAAATAACTTGCTTAAATGACTGGCGTCCTGTTGCTCTAACCCCCAAAATCAGCAAAGGCTTTGAGAGACTAATCAGAGATTACATCTGCTCTGTATTGCCTCTCTCTCTCGCAGTTTGCTTACCTCAACAACCGCTCCACTGATGATGCCATTGCATCTACAATACACACTGCTCTCTCCCACCTGGAAAAAAAGAACACTTATGTGAGAGTGCTGTTTGTAGACTACAGCTCAGCATTCAACACCATAGTGCCCTCCAAGCTAGATGAGAAACTCCGGGCTCTGGGCTTAAACAGCTCGCTGTGCAGCTGGATCCTGGACTTCCTGTCAAGCAGACGCCAGGTGGTTAGAATAGGCAGCAACATCTCCTCCTCACTGACCCTCAACACTGGAGCCCCACAGGGCTGTGTTCTCAGCCCACTCCTGTATTCCCTGTACACACATGACTGTATGGCAACACATAGCTTCAATGCCATCATTAAGTTTGCTGATGACACGACAGTGGTAGGTCTGATCACTGACAATGTTGAAACAGCCTACAGAGAGGAGGTGCACACTCTGACACACTGGTGTCAGGAGCACAACATCTCCCTCAACGTCAGTAAGACAAAGGAGCTTGTGGTGGACTTCAGAAGAAAAGACAGAGAACACAGTCCCATCACCATCAATGGAGCACCAGTGGAGAGAGTCAGCAGCTTCAAGTTCCTGGGTGTCCACATCACTGAGGAACTCACATGGTCCATCCATACTGAAGTCGTTGTGAAGAAGGCTCATCAGCGCCTCTTCTTCCTGAGACGGCTGAGGAAGTTTGGAATGAACCGCCACATCCTCACACGGTTCTACACCTGCACTGTGGAGAGCATCCTGACTGGCTGCATCTCCGCCTGGTACGGCAATAGCACCGCCCACAACCGCAAAGCACTGCAAAGGGTGGTGCGAACTGCCAGACACATCATCGGAGGTGAGCTTCCCTCCCTCCAGGAAATATATACAAGGCGGTGTGAAAAAAGCTCGGAGGATCATCAGAGACTCCAGCCACCCGAGCCATGGGCTGTTCTCACTGCTACCATCAGGTAGGCGGTATCGCAGCATCAGGACCCGCACCAGCCGACTCCATGATAGCTTCTTCCCCCAGGCAATCAGACTTCTGAACTCTTGATCTCCCACGATCAAATACATCAGCACTGCACTTTATTACCCTTACTCATATCTCACACCGGACTGTCATAAATTATATTATTATTATATTATATTCTCTCTTAACAACTGACTATCAACCGACAGCCTGAATGTCAATACAGTACAATACTGTACATTCTATATATACTATATATACTTTTTTATATATTTTTATTTTTTATTTTTATTGAATAATGTGTATCTATATAGTGCGTATTGTATACTGTACAGTGTATGTTATTATTTGTATATTGTTGAGTGTAATTACGTGTATATTAGATTTTAAATTGTGTTGTAAATCTGATGTTTATTGTAAATTAATATATGTCTCATCACTGTCAAGACTGCTATGTTGATAGGAACTGCACCCAAGAATTTCACACACCATTGCACTTGTGTATATGGCTGTGTGACAATAAAGTGATTTGATTTGATTTGATTTGATACGATACAGGTGAATGTTCTGTGTACCGATTGTGCTAAAAGTTGAATTTAAATTTTAAGGCACATTAAGCTTCTCTTGTGCCTCTAAGGAAAGAGAATTGTCTTTTGTTAGTCTTTGTCTCCCCCAGACTCTCTAACCATGTTATTTTAGTCCATGTCAATCCTTCAAGATGCAAACCCTATATCATTTCATGCCTCTCAATCATTAAGCCTTCTAAGAAATTATCGTGATCCTGGGCTGAGAGCAATGAATTTCTTCTTCTCATTATCTGTGACATGACATAGCTTTGTCAGTGGAAAGTTGCTATAGGCAGATAGAATTCAGTGTCTGTCCACTAAAATTTGCACAATTCTGTTTTAGCTTTCTGTGGGATGTTGACAGGTTCATCTGCTCTTCTTTGGCATATCTCACAATGACTCTTTCATGATGAGCCTCACAACTGTTCCCTCACTAGAATCCATTCAACGGTGCATATCATGGTTTCAACAAACAGTGCAGCCTTTGTTGTGTTTACTCTGGGGTTTCCTTTCCCCATTGATCTGTCATTTTCTCCATTTAGGGTTTTATTGATGCTCCCTCTAATAAACAGAACAATAGGAAAAATAGAGTTTATGATGCTACTTGTCTGCCAAAAATAATTTGCATGTACCACAAGAGATCATTTTATGTATTAATTCAAGCGGCATGCATGCTCAAAGATGCCAAAGCTCATTTGCTATTCATCAGCAGTCGCTGACATTGGCTTCCTGGTTTAGAATCCAAAAGGGCATCACAGAGCACAATATGTCTATTCACTCATTATCATTAGTGGGCCACTTTGGTTTTTATTATAGTCTAAAATTGGAGGCAGGCTTGAATACTACCCAGGCAGCAAGATATCACTGCTGTACTGATAGAGCATTTAAATGCTGAAACGTATTTTATATTATATGCATTTATATAGGCTACATATGTCTCTGATAACATGTTAAAATGAATCTTGCTGAGGCAGGCAAAGAATAAAGGCATGTTTTCAATCTAAATGTGTGTAGTTACTTTCAGAGACACATTTAGAAGAGGTCTCTAGAAGGGCAATGAGCACGACAAACTCTGTCATGTGCTAAATGTCACATCTTGCCCTTATCACAAGATCACCTCAGTGGCAAGTTATCTATCTATCTATCTATCTATCTATCTATCTATCTATCTATCTATCTATATATATATATATATATATAGATGGAAATTATTCAAGATGTTGTGATATGCATTGCAACTAATTGATCTGCTGTCATATTAACGTGACTACTAATTACCTAATTTATAAATAATTAGCTCATTTTCTGCACAGACTTCAAATGTTATTGTTTGCCATTCACTTATTCAGATATCACAATTTAAATTTGAATAAACTGTTCACCAAACATTGGAAAATGACACACTTTGTTTCTGTCTGTTAGAATCTCAGATGGCAATCTCAGATCATCGCAATGATGGTGAAATCAGAACTTCAATAGCATGTCATACACAGTAAAAAAAAAATTACTTAAAGGGATAGTTCACCCAAAAATGAAAATTCTCTCATAATTTACTCACCCTCATGGCATCCCAGATGTAAATGACTGTCTTCTGCTGAACATAAACAAAGATATTTAGAAGAATATTTCAGATCTGTAGGTACATACAATGCAAGTGAATGGTGACTAAAACTTTAAAATTCCAAAAGTTCATAAAGGCAGCATAAAAGTAATCCATAAGACTCCAGTGGTTAAATCTATCTTCAGAAGCGATATGATTTGTGGGTGAGAGACAGAACAATATTTAAGTCCTTTTTACTATCAATTTCCACTTTCATTTTCACTTTCACGTTCTTGTTCTTTTGTTTTTGGCAAGTCACATTCTTCGTGCATATCGCCACCTACTGGGCAGTGAGGAGAGTTAATAGTAAAATATGGACTTAAATATTGATCTGTTTCTCACCCACACTTAGCATATCACTTCTGAAGACATAGATTTAACCACTGGAGTCATATGGATTACATTTATGCTGCCTTTATATGCTTTTTGAGCTTCAAAGTTTTGGTACCCATTCACTTGCATTTGTATGGACCTACAGATCTGAGATATTCTTCTAAAAAACTTTGTGTTCTGCAGAAAAAAGAAAGTCATACACATCTGGGATGGCATGAGGGTGAGTAAATTATGAGAGAATATTCATTTTTGGGTGAACTATCCCTTTAAGGAGGTATTGCTACTTGATCTAACCCATAAAGTTAGTTTATTAGTTTTCATTAGTTTTGTTGATGTAACCAACTAGAATAAAACCAGTTAATTTAGTTAAAGCTATGTAATTGTTTGCCCTTTAGTGGTTGGAGCATAAAACTGCAAGTTACTTGCGGAGGAACATTGTTTTGTTAATTACGTGAGTTGGGCTTTGGGCTTTTTTTTTTTTTTTTGCGTGGATGAATCTGATGGTTTGAGAAGTACTGGTGCAACCATGGTTACAGGTGATCATCTTATCAGAGGGAATGTCATGAACATTGCGAATGACAACAAATATGCAAACGACAACAAAACTCGACCCATCCCCTAAAAAATAAAATAATAATAAATAACAAAAGGAAGAAAAAGACAGATATCCAAAAAATATGTCTTTTGAGCAGATAAGTAGCATATCTTCCGCTGTTGTTTTGACTTATAGAAAACAGTTGTTTGAAAAGCATTACAAAAGGTAGGCAATGATGACATTAGACATAACGACTGCTAATCATATCAGATAAAATCAAATGGTGAAAATTATTATAACTTAACTAACAGTTAAATAGACCAAGGTAGGAGCTGGTTTAGAGATTGGCATTGTAACCAGCATAAAAGTAAAAATATTTCCATTGTCCTTCCTTCCTCGAAAATTAAACTGAAAGCACTGCAGTATCACAATCCATAATAAAATGCCCCATTAGATTGGCTAATGCTATCTAACGAACTTCAGCGCTAAGAGAACTACCTGGCTAACTATCGGTCCAATAAATTATCCTACCTGTCCAGCAAGAAAAACTCCATATATGGGACGGTTGTAAATTCTTTTAAGATCTCTGAGTTGTTGTCACCTCTGGAAAGCCAATCAATGTTGTGTTGTGTTTTATAATGGGCTCTGTCGCTTTCCCTTTTTGCTTGCAGACTCTTCTCGCTTTGAGGTTTCTTTATTTTGAAAACGGTGATTCCCCAGAGGGTTGCCTTTTTGAATGATCCATGGTCAATGTTGCTCATTTCTTGTGGCTACAAGTTTTCAGCTTCAAACTACTACCACACCTATCACCGCACATACTGTGTACACGCGCTGTAGTAGCTGGACATTATTTTCTTTACAGACATGACATAAACACGCACGGACAAATGATGGAAGTATTCAATTTTCTGCCAAATCCATGTCGATCGCTCTAAATATAAATCATTATTATAGGCTTTCCATATTGAATCGAGGTAAGGCAAAAACATTGTTCGGAAGATGGATTGTTAGTGTACTTGCTCATTAATGAAATGTTCATTTCTAACCAAAAAATCTAACATAGTGTAGCATTAGTTTAGTTATTTACCACACAAAGCACATTTTTGGTTACCGCAGTTGTTACCTTAATGAGCTATTTCTGCTTGATCTAAGCCATAAATTTGGTTTTGTTGTAACCTAATGCATTCGGGTTAATTCGACAATAATTAGACAATATACAGTACACTGATCAGCCACAACATTAAAACCACTGACAGGTGAAGTGAATATCTAATGTGCCATAGACTTTTGCACAGTACTGTACAGACAGACAGACAGACAGACAGACAGATAGATAGATAGATAGACAGATAGATAGATAGATATAGATAGATGGGTACAAGGCACATACATTCCCATAGGGCAATCATACAAGACACTGCAGGAAGGAACATGCAGTCCAGTAGCATTACATGCACAGCCAGAAATGTTATTGGTTAAAGGTAATGGGTCCTTGCATGGGCAAGAGTGACCTTGTTCAAAGTCATTACTCCTGACTGGGAAACCACTGGAGTAATATGTGGGCACACACATGAGGAGACAGTATTGTACAGCCTATCGGCAGCAGGCAGGAAGGATTCCCAGTAGTGCTTCAACAAGCCAGTGGCTAAAGGGATAATGGATGATGGAATGGTTATGAAGAATTGTTTATTATGAATTTTCCTCTTTTCTACCATTACCTCATGTGAGTGCAGAGTTTGAGTCTGGTAATGGATCTGGCCTCCCTTACAAATTCAAGCAAAAAACAGTTTGTTTTGAATGAAACTAAGAGCAAATCCATGTTTCTTCCTATGCAGATTAGTTTACATGTTGTCATAACAGAAAGGATTCAGAGTACCTCTTATTTGTTATGCATCACATGTTGTTTATTTCAAATTTCCTGAGGCATAAACAAAACAAAGGCTACATTTGCATGGATCTGGTGATTGATCACAACACTGCAAGAATTCCATCCTGGCCACATCAGACAGGATGTTTAATTTGCCAGCCCCTCCTTTGAAACCCATAAGTCACCTCGTGCCATTGCCTGATGGCTTCTGTGACAGTAGTGCGAGCTGAGAGCCATACCCTTGATCTGTCTGACACTGGCATATTCAGTTGCTGTAGTTGTGCTGTGTGCTGATCCTATTAGTTTAACAGCATGGAATAAAAAGTGTCTTGGACGGAGAGTGACTCACTAATCTATCCATGTCTCTCCTCAGCCATTACCGTGTGATGTCACAAAATGGTAAACTCTTCCATTTCACACCTCATGGGAGGTAAAGAGTCCCCACCTGCATGTCAACATGAGTGTGTTGTTGGTATGTGTATGTGTATGTGGGTGGATGTGTGTGTAACCGAAAATACTTACTAGACAGTGAATCTAAAGAGTATACAAAAATCAATAGAAACAAATACTGGAAATCAGTTAAAGTTTAGATGAAGCCAAAGCATTGCTAACAACACAAATTATATGCATACTCAGCATTACCAGATTTCACAGTATAATATAATGTTATATATGTGTCAATGACAAATAAGATTGTTCGAGATGATTTTGTGTCCATGTTCATCTTTTGTTTTTTTGATTTTTAAAAAACATTTATAGCATTTTTTATATTGCAAGATTTTTTTATTTACTTTTTAAATGTCAAGTGGTGTAACCATCAAGTAAAATGTATTAAAATATGTTACTTGCCTCTTGAATACACAACTTAAATGTATTAAAATATGTTACTTGCCTCTTGAATACACAACTTTCAAAAAAGTTTTCAAACAAAGTTTTTTCTTTATTTTTTAAACAAAATGTGCCCTATCATAACATTTTTTAAATATATGATATTTTTAATAATCTTTGTGTCCATGTTGGTTTCATTTTTTTTTTAAACGTGTAGAATGTCGCCCATGCCTAAATCCGCCACTGTTTAGAGGTGTATTCAAGTAATTGTTTTGTGTGAATTGCAAAAACAAAAAATTTGCGTCACGTCATTGACCACTTTTACACAAGAAATGTACCAGGTTAAGAGCAAAATAAACAAACATCTCATTGAATATTTGGTTGCACTTTATTTTACAGTACGTGTATTTTCAATATACTTAAGTGTATTTTCCAAGAAAGTACTGAGTAATATTAGGTAACTACATGTACTTATCTGGGTTAAGGTTAGGGTTAGGATTAGGTTTAGGGTTAGTACATGGTAATTACTATAATTGTTGTAATTATATAGTACGTAAATGTAGAACAGTACTGTAAAAAAAAAGTGCTGCTGAATATTTATTAATATACTGTATATAAACATTAAAGTAAAAAAAAAAAAAAAAAAAAAAAGGTAAAACATACTTTCCCGCTACTCTCTCTAGATGTACTAAATCTCTTCTCTAATGGATTCAATGAGAAAGTATTTTATTTGCATTTCAGTTTAAGAATAGTTTTTTGCTAAACAATGGTCTGAGACAACAGTTTTATTTTTGCAGACATTCGCTTATCATCTTTTTTGCTATTTTCCTGTGCACACTTTACACTGTGACTTGCAGCTAAGACCATTTATAAGTCATTAGTCTGGATGTATTTTGTCTCGGCAACATTGAAATGTGAGGAGACGTGAAACCACTTACACTGCATGAGGAAATAGATGAGCAAGGGCGCACCAAAAACTATTCCATTCCAATTCATTGCAGGTGTAAAACATCTTGAACCACATTAGTATTCCTGATGTTAGCAGTGAATTCTCTACTTTCAGTCAGTAGCTGTTCAAGGTTTTGTACAGCTTCACCTACCACCCCGGGGACTGTATCCCAGCCAATCGTTGACATACTTGACATGAAATGCATTGAAGATCAATGATTTCTGGCATGAATGGCAGACGCCATTGATTCCCAAGCAAATATGCTTGTTCCTCTCAGGACAGGAGATCTGTTCATAACCCACCAACTCATTCAAAGACGCTTTTGGGAATTTATCATTTATAACAAAACCTCTTTATCTCATGAGGATGTTTTCATAATTCAGTCCTAGCCCATGCTGTTTTAACCCAGCACTGTGGATAAAAATATCCAGTAATTATTATTTTTTTTCACTTGACTGAGCAGCGTCTCAACACAACCCAGATTACACTTACAAAGTTGTATATACCAAGGGGTTTGGTTTAGGTGTGAGTGAGTGAAGTGAGATAACTGCACTTGAGGGCTGGCAATGGTTAATATTACGTGACTCAAAAATGTGAAAATTGACAGTGTCTGCATCTTCTCATTTGGAAAGAGACACTTTTCTAGGTAATACATAAAACATGTTATCAAAAGCCACTTCAATTGTAATGAATTTGAGCGCTGCAGGACTCAATAATTAAAAGAGTCAATACATGCACCCCAATAGGTACTTTATGATACAGTTCATTGTATGGCTAGTGCACAAAGGCATTGCATTAAATCCACCATAAAAAGGTGTTAATGTCATTTCAGCAGCCAGCTCTTCTCTTCAGCAAGTAGGTTTTTGTAGCACTAGCATCTGACATCAACTGACAACTACCTGACATCAAATCAAACCACATTAAAGAAAAACAAAATGGATCATTACAGATCCATACTCTCTCATTTAGATCCAAAGTGGCAGATGGGCCTAATTAAAGCCTACAGCCAGTGTTGAAATCATGTTTGCAAGCTAAGGGAATTACATTGCCATTCTGCAGCTAAGATTACCACTGTTTGGTCTTTGGGGTCAAAAAGTAGGTATTTTTATTTACCTATAAAAGGTCCAGAATTAAACAAATTGGGAAAAATACTAACTAGTAAAAGAATCTCCTGTTACTTATGATGAAGATCTTTAGACAATCTGTTTCACATTCATGGTTCTTTCTAAGAAGTGCTGGAAGAAGGAAGAGAAGTCAAATCTGAGCAATTACATCATAGTGAGGTAGTATGTGCAATTTCAGTTTTCATTAAACTGTTTAATATGTTGGTTATTGCAAATAACTTTCACTATTGCTGTCGATTATAAGCACATCTTAAATGAACAATAGCAGGTCCCTATAGCTGCCCTATTACTCCTAGTCTCACGTAGCCAGACCTATGATTACGGCAAAGGTCTGGGCTCTATAGCAACTTCGATTGGCCAAGAACCGCCCATTTAGACAGGAAAAGCCATATAACTGACATGTTAAGTGAGCAGTTCAATCACAGTCATTTTTGTCATTACGGGGTGTTTAGGGGCAGGTTATCGGAGATGCATCACACCATAATAAAAGCCAATACAAACCAGGGGAGACATTTTTTTTTATATAATGGCATGCGAGTCTCCATGTACGATTGCTCAGAAAACACACGATAAAATAGTGGAAAATGTGTAGAGAGTCTAAGTACAGCACAGAAAACCTCATTATAGAGAATCTCTCAGACAAATAAGTAAACAAAGCAGAAAATGCAGCTCTGCTCGCTGATATCAGCTTCACTTTCTGCTACGTGCCTCAAATGAAATTCTGAATATCTTTAAAAGATTTGATGTCACTAACCTGGCAAACTTGGGCAAATTCTGTGATTATTTTGTCCTCTAAAGAGCTCACTGTGTTAACACGAAACCTTGTGAACACAACTCGCTTCCAGACGGACTGATAAAACTGTCAGAGCCGGGAATCAAACTTGGGTCTCTGGCACAAGAGTCTTAATTTCTACCACTGAGCAATTTCTTACTGACAATCACAAAAAAACAGAAAAATCTTTAGTCCAGAAAAGGATCCGAAAGGAGGGAAAAATAATCTCCAAAAAACTCAGGAAAAAGACATCAAAAAACAGCAAAAAATAAACACGGGGAAAGAACAAACCAAAAGGCTTACAAAGTTTAGTACTTGGAACTAGAGCAGCCTTACGGCAATAACTGGCTAGGAACATCAATAACCAAGCAAAGAAACAAAGGGAGTGATCAACTTAAATACACAGTCCAGAAGGAAGCACAGATGAAAACAATAGCACATGATAAAATGGCGGGAAACTGAAATGAAACACAATGAGGGCCTCTAGTGGCCAAAATAAAACATTAAAGCAAAAAACTCTGACAAAAATGTCCAGTTTCCATCAAACTAGCCAATCAGATTTGCGCTGAGTTGATTGAGAAAGTGTTTTCCAGTTTTGTGTGCTATAAGCATCAGACGGTTAGAGAACAGACTGTGGGACATCTGAGGCTGAGACTATATTAATCCTATCCATTACATTATGGGATGAGTGGTGCTGTGAATTTCTTCTCTTTTTTTTCTTTCTTTTTTTTTTTTTTTTCAGAAAGAAGGTTTTGTGGAGCCTGTAGGTAGAAAGAACATGTGTGACTTACCCTTTTATGAATCTTCATTTCTTACTGTTCCAAAAGAGAAATGTTCAGGATAGCCCCATCCCTCTAGGCTGCAAACTTTTTTTTTTTTTTTTTTTTTTGTGACCAGCATGATGTTGTAATTACATTAAATTATTTGATGTGCGTGAATGTTTATGTGTCACACTTGTATCTCAAACAATGTACATATTCACACAGTGTGGAGTGATGATAAAGAATTCTACTCTCATTTGTAAGGTGCTGTCTCCACTTAAGTTTTGCTAGTTGCTACATTCCCCATTGCTTACAATTGTTTTGTCAGACCAGCATCACACTTCATGAGTGCATGAACTGTCCAGGATTTATTTATTTTTTTATTTTTTTATTATTATTTATTTATTAATTTATTTTGCATTTTCAGTGTTAGTATACTGCTCAAACTACTTACACTTAAAAATGATGTAGAATAGTGCAGAAGTGTGCAGTTTGGGATGTACCTAACAAGTGTAGGGTAGTCTCACATAGCCAGACCCCGAGTTGAGAGGGTCCCAAATGCTTAATTATTAGTGATTTGCGTAACTAACCTAAACATACCTTTAAAAAGAACTTTTAAAGCAAGTATTGGTATATAGTATCTGTCTTGTTTTGAAGGTACTGTATCTTCTGTTGCAGTATAAGGCCTTGAGTATTCTTGAGTAGTTGAGTAGACTAGACCTGCTCTAGTCTTTAAAAACAGGCTGCATTGTTACATGAAGGATTCAGTATTTAGTCTCTATTTTGATTTGCTTACAAGCTGATGCTATTTTCACCTATGGGTTAATATACTGGTATATACTGCTCGAAGCAACACTGCATTGAGTCATTAATTCACTATAAGCATGTAAGTGTCAACTCAAACTAAGCATTATCAAGCCAGTGAGAGATCAGATGAATTGCTAGATCTGTCAATGTGTTTCTGTTTTGAAAGGAGGGAGGGAGGACAGGTCAAGGCTCACTTCTAAAATGCTGCACTCTGCTGTACATTGTAAGACACTGCAGCTAAATTTAAAAACAACGTGAATTGCCACATTCAGGGGTCTGAGAACCTGAATTTACTTAAAATGAAAAAAGTGATTTCATGTGTCACTTTTAATGCATCCAGGTAAACCTTTAAAAACCAATTGATCTTAACCTAAAACCTAAAAAGACAAGACCTTTGCCGAGACCAGAGCCTGTGTGACTCAGCTTTAGAGCAATCCACAATACTTTTGAATCACAACATAACAGCAAAATAGGAAAAGTTATTACTTTAAGGTACACTCTTTCATACAGTTTTTCAAGCTTTGTTCATTATATGAAATGCATCTTATAAAGTCTAAAACTTGATTCAGTTATTCCCTAAATAGAAGCTTTGTACTGGTAATCCCTTAGATCAGGTATTTTAAGCCTGTGGGGTGTGAGAACCTATCAATGGGGCAAGAGATTACAGGGATTTTTGTTCATCCCACTGACTCAATTCTTTTGAATACAATTCACCAAAGAGATTCGTTCAGATTTGTCTACTAATGCGTATAATAACATCAATTTCTTTACGCCAGTAGGTGGCGACAAATGTGTGTAATGTGTGATTATTCAGTCATTAGGCGTTTTTCCACCATCAGGCCAAACAGTTCCTATTGCAGGACCATGTATGGCAAGCCAATTTAGCTTTTAATGCATCCAGCATTACTTGTTGTAATTGTATTTGTACTAGTAATATTTCAATTAGAGAGCTCTACAATATATTTTCTACTAGTAAGAATTCCAATTACAGAGCTCTGTAATGACATTTACTATGTTTCCATCCAATGATTTTTTGGCAAAAAAAAGTTTTAGCGCATCAAAATAAAGCAAATTATCGGTAAAATTTCACGAGTGTCGACATAATATTTTTCCGTTTAACTCTAGCGCATAAACTATAGGTCGATACTTCAAATGTCACGAAAAACTGGTTTGGAAACACTTTTTGTCAAGAAAATTGGCAGTAATGCAAAAATGATACATGACAGAATTTACCCCAATCGTTAGCCTGTGTTAATCATGACGACGGTATACATCATTGAAAGCCAATTTATTGTACATGATTATGGACTGATCTTAAAGGCATAAAGATCCGATGCTGCAAACATGACACTTCCAGGAGTGCCTACACAAATATCTTGTATCATGCACATCGTCAAGTGCACGGAGAACAAATGAATGGCCACTCTTTGTGATTAATTTAATCATGGTAGACATCCATTTATTAATGAATGTTACTTTTTCACACCATTCAAAATATAGACGGCAGTCATGGAATTAGCCCACAATACAAAAAAAATAAATAAATAAACATGTAATTTCTGTGCACAAAGATGTTTTAAATTAAAAATAAATGCACAGTACTAGGAGAAAAGCATCAGTGTGCTTTTTTGAACACTATATAGCACCAATTCTATGAAATTATTGTTTAACTTACTTTTGAAAAGATGCTGGCAAAATTTCCTGTATTAAATTAAATAAGTTAGCAAAAAAAAAAAAAAAACAAAGCATTACATTAAAATAATTTGTTACCAAATGAAAAAATATATATTTTTAGACCTATATATTATTTTTCTTTACACAAACTTAAATTAGCCTTACCCTGTTCTCTGTAGATGAAAAAAGTCGGCTGAATGACATTCTCAGAATGTTCTTCACTTTTTTCAAGACTACAAACTAGCTATTTGTCCAATGCAGAGTTCTCTTTCAGAAAAATAGCTTTTGAACATTTTAAAACGTTTAAATATTTTAAATCTAACCCTCTTTACCTCGGATCGCATTTGCTGAGCTTCTTCAGAAAATGTAAATTGCATTATGACGCTAAAATTAATTTTAGTTGACAATCAAGTTCAGCTGGTCATTAAAAGTTGCTGGACAAATATACGGGACATAATGCAGTTGTGATGTCGATGCTTTAGATTAGATGCTTGTTCAAAATAGCCTATTGAATATCAGGAATGTATCATATATGTAAAACCTGATATTACACTGCATCAATATTTCTTTAATAGCTGTGCACACAGCATATACACATTGATTGATGGTCCTTATCCTAAGTCCGAAAGTTTCCCCCAGCTACTTGGTGTAGGTTGCCAGCTTGAACAGGGCGATGAAGATTTGCTTTCGGGACTGTAAGCACAACATCAGGACCAATATTACAGTCCTATCAGAAGGGCAACTGTTCCCTTTTGATTGCAATTCCTCCTCTTCTGATTGCATTTATTTGTGAAATTAAAATGACAGTAAGCTGTCTAATTTCAATGAATTGTCTCAATACTCTCCCCATTTTACCAAAACTTTGAAGGGAAAAAAAATTAGGGACATTTTGGAGGCTAAAGGTACAAAATTAGTGACATATGCACATTTCTGTATGGAAACGGCTTAAGAGCATATATTTTTTATTTTTTTGCGATAAAACAAAACATATGTGACAAAGTGGTTTTTTAGGCATGACGTCATCACGCACACCATTTTTATCAATAAAAGGCCATTTGAATGGAAACAGGCAGAAGACGGCAAATTCCCCAAACATTTTTTTACGCATTTTCAATTTGTTGATAACAAAATAGCGCAGAAGTGGATGGAAACTAGTTACTAATTATTGTTACTAGTAAGAATGCAATTGCAGAGCTCTACAATTGATTTACAGAGCTCTACAATGGCATTTTACTAGTAAAAACTCAAATTAAAGAGATTTACAATTGATTTTTTACTAGTAAGAATTATAATTACAGAGCTCTGTAATAACATTGTTACTAGTAAGAATGCAATTGCAGAGTTCTGTAATTGGAATTCCTGTAGTAAGAATGTAATTGTAGAGCTCTATAATTGAATTACAGAGTTCTGCAATTACATAATTACTAGTAAGAATTGCAATTAAAAAGCTCTGCAATTGCATTCTTACTTTTTAGAATTCCAATTAGAGAGCTCTACAATTGCATTCTTACTAGTAAGAATGTAATTGCAGAGCTCTGTAATTCAATTACAGAGCCCTGCAATTAAACATATCATTAATGTGATTTTTTACTAGTAAAAATGGAATTACAGAGCTCTCTAATTGGAATTCTTACTAGCAAAACTTCAATTACACAGCTCTGTAATTGGAATTCATATTAGTAATAATTCAATTAGAGAGCTTTTTGATAGGAGATCAAATTGATAGTAAGATTAATTCTTACTAGTAAAAATGCAATTATGATGAGTAATGCAGGGAATATTATTGGGGATAATTTGGCTTTTCCATGCTGTTCGGTACCGATATGGGCCTGTTGGCATGGTTGTGCTCTTTTTTTCCACTGTGGTGCTGCGGGACCAATCATGACCACGTCACTAAAGACATTCCAACAGCACTCTGTCCTGAGGACAGTTAGCTAACCGTACTGAAAATTCCAGGCCGGGAGCGGTTTGTAACCGTACCGTACCGAACCGTGCTCAGAACCATCTGGCCTGATGGTGGAAATGCGCTTATTGAATCTTTGATCAACTGGTTCATTTAAAAGTCAAGAAACATCTTGAGTCGAAACAATCTAGTGAACTAGAAAGATTTGTTCTCTTAAAATATTTGCTCAAAAACACTAATTCCTTTGTTCACATACAACACACAGTTTTAGCCACACACTCAAGTGAAGCAGGAAAAATAGTCAAAATGACAATGAGAAGCCAAACCACGGTGCCAAGCCACGTTACGGTTACGGTAAACGTCAAAAACAAGTAGACAACTACTCACGTTTATTGACAGTGGAGGATGATTTATGACTAGGCTACTGACTCGTTTTTACCACGAATTGGCATGATGGGACAAAGAGAAACATCAGTGTAGTTCTTCCACTGTCGTTCATGTAAGCCCTGAAAAAGCACTGCAGAATTTTATTTTGTGGCAGCTGCATGAATTAAATCATCTTATTTGACCTTAGAACAAGTCTCGTCATTGACTTCAGTGAATATTTGAAGTTTTTGAGAGTCGGCTATACGCTCTGCTCAGATGATCTCTGCCTATATCTCTTCCTGGCTTCCTATCTTAATATCTACTTGACAACAGTATCTGTCACCACTTCACTGCCACACGACAGCAATTGAAACCTGCATCTCAGCGAATCAATACCTTCCTGAATACTCAAGGGTGAGGCAGCAATTCAAGGTCATACGGAATGAAACTGCACCTTCACCTTTTGCAAAGACAAATGTTCTCTGATATAACTATTGAACTATTTTTTTTCTTTTAACACATTTTAGTCTTTATTATTGTAGCTGTTTGTTTTGTTTGAAAGGTACTCTAAAATATTACTAGCCTTTTCAAACCTGGCATTTAATCTACAGAAATGCACTATAACATATTAATATTGAAGCTTCATTAAACAATATTCACTAATTTCGCCTCTATTGTTTGCACTGGCATGTTCAAATGGCTGACTCTGCTTCCTGGTATGTCACTGTTGGGTTATGAATATTGATGCATGGAGTTTCATTTAGACACAGTCATGTGCCATGAGGGTTGATGCGTTATGATGCTTACTCACATGTTAGCTGCACCTACAGTATAAGATGCTGCTGTTCATTTCGAAAACACGAAGGAAGCGATGCAAGAAGTGTTTTTATAATTGTTTTGAGCGAAAGAGAAGCAGAGGATAAAACCAATCCTAAAACAAAGTTATCATTTGTTTCTGTTTCCGTCTCATTCAAATTGTGACAAGTTTGTTTTGGAGTCGCGTGGGAGATTACGCGTGAAAGTGTGTTCTCGGCAGCAGCATGGCCTCTCCACCTCAGAATACAGCCACAGACCCTTCGTGGACTGTTAGACCTTCTCCTCAAACAGAATTGGAAATGAGCGAAACTCTACATATGCAGAGGGACAGTGTACGGTTCGGCAGGTCCCGCAACGTGACTGTGGACGGCAATAGTCGCAATGAGTACCCGACTGTCCAGACAATAATCACTCAGCGCCGGGCATCCCACTTCCATCACCGCATGTCCGTGCACAGCAACACCCGTCCCATCCTCTCTAGATCCTTCTTTCAGGGACGTGTATATAATTTTTTAGAGCGACCATCGGGTTGGAAATGCTTTGTTTATCATTTCACAGTGTGAGTATATTTTCTGTGATTGCTTCAGAGAATGGAAAAATTTAAGAATGTCATATTTGCATTTTCAAATAGGTTTTGTTTACTTTTGTTAGAAAACAGAGGCAATGTATCCATCCAAAAAGTTATTGATAAGAATAGTGTTATGCAAGCTGATTGCTCAAGGTCACTTTTCATTTAGCAGGAAATAATTTGCCTTTCAGTGCAACACTTCAGCATACTTTTATTATTATTATTATTATTATTATTATTATTATTATTATTATTATTATTAAACTTAGCCGTCACATGGTACATTTTTTTTCTTTTTTTCATATAGAGTACATATTAATTTAAATAATTAAGTAGCTAAAGAAAGGGAATGTGAATGGTGCATGATGATTAATAAAGAAAACTGTTGCATGGAGATCTCTTTAAAGGAATATTCCAGGTTCAATACAAGTTAAGCTCAGTCAACAGCATTTGTGGCATAATGTTGATTACAACTAAATTATTTCGACTCGCCCCTTGTTTATTAAAAAAAGTGGTTACATTAAGGTGCTTACAATGGAAGTGAATGGGGCCATTCCATAAACACTAAAATACACATTGCTTCAAAAGTATAACTACAAGACGTAAACATTATACATGTTAACAGGATTTTAGTGTGATTAAATCACTTACTAACCTTATCTGTAAAGTTACCTGTAAAGTTAGATCCAATACCATTATTAGAGGGTTTTGTTGTCATGACAATATAGTTGTGATATTGCATACAACTTTACACAGATATGGTTAGTATATGATTTTAACACACTAAAATCATGTTAACATATATTGTTTATGTCTTTTAGCTGTACTTTTGAAACAATGTGTGTTTTTTAATGGTCTGACCCCATTCGCTTCCATTGTAAGTGCCTTACTGTAACCGCAATTTACGAGTCTTCATTTTGTTTTTTTTTTAGAAATCAACATTATGAGCTTAACTTACTGAACCCGGACAAAGTCTTTCTAGCAAGACAGTACACTGGCGGCCAACAATGGAATGCTCCCGGGAAGCTATTTCCAGTCATGAAAGTTCAGCACCTATCTACTTGAACAGGGAAAGACTGAAATTTCCAAAACGGTTGGTCAAAATTATGATCAAAGAACATATTTCAAATCTCACATCACTGGTATCATACAAAAATTGTGCTTCTTTACCTCAGATTAGGGCTGCACAATTAATTGAAATAATAATCGAGATTACAATTACAGCTGTCGCAGTTATATAATCACGAAAAGTGTCAATTACAGCATTCCAATTAGGTGTACTCTTGTTGCACCAAAATGTTCTATTTACAGCATATTCTTTGGGCAGTTGTGTGCATGAATGCAGAGGTAAATCTGACGCATTTAAAATAGTCTGAAGGCATATCAGTAATGCTCACTAGCTAAATTATACTGGGTGTAATGTTTTTCAAAATGTGAATAATGCTTTTTGCTTTACATGCAGTTAAAATATTGAAGCAATTCAGGAACACAGTTCTCAAGTTGTTTTGATGCACAGCCTATATAAAGAATATGGCATGCACCTGCCCCACACAGTATAAGTATTTTAATGTAAAATCTATTAATCGAAATTACAATATCAAAGGAAATAATCGGCAATCTTGATTTTCATCATAATTGCGCAGCTCCACCCCAGATTCCGTTAAAAATCTAAATTTTCCTGGCTTGTATAGCTAATGCGCATGTGCATTCTTGAGTTGATTGACAGGCGATGTCTGTATCTAAAAGGTGATTGGCCCCTTTTACCTGTAAGGCGGGACCTCTTTCTACATGACCGTTGGGTGTTCCAATTTCTCCATTTATTTTAATAAAAGTAGCCCGTCTCTGCTAAATAATCTCTTACCCAAAATATTCCTTTAGTATCTCAGATGTTTCTCCTAGACACTCTTTGAAATACAATGGAGAGCAAATGGAGACTTTTGCCTAAGGTCTGATTCTCAGGTGTTTCTATAGAGAACCCCCCCCCCCCCCCCACACACACACACACACACACACGTCACATGTCTTCTCTAGAGTTTTTCTCAGAGGAGATCTCAACATTGTCTCAAATAGTGCTCAGATTTGCCAACGTACAAAAAGACTGCAATAAAAAAAAAAAAACAACAAAAACGAAAGATTTCCATGTGAACTCAAAGATTCCTCATCAAATTCATCAAAAGAGCAAATTATTAGTTATGCTATCCACATCATTTTATAGCTCTATACTCTTATTGTATGTTAACAATTGACTCATTAGTGTCTTATTTTTATGTCTCCTAAGAGAGTTTTAGGAGAAACATCTAAGACAAAGTTGATACTTCAATGAAACATGACTGAGAAGTCTCCTGAGCTATAAAATTCACCTCTGGGAAGCTTTGCAACTGGATGCTGTTTTGCAATTCTTAAAATGACAGAACACACTCCCTTGTATGGTCTGTATCTCTAACTGTAGAGGAGGTGATAGCGGGCAGCTAAACTTGGCTGCAGAGGTGGCTCTCTTCAACAGGGCCCCTGTGGGTTCGGTAACCCTGTGACTCAGTGGTGTTGGGTAGAGATGCCAGGAGTACATGAGAATCTGAGTGTGAGAGTGTCAAATACTGTACAGAATCTGCAGCAAGGACATCTCTAATATTGGACTATTTAACTGATAATAACTGATACTGTACTTCTTACATTAGACTGAGGGTTGGGGTTTACTCTGTAATTAACTGCTTGCTTGTCATTTAACAGATACATTCAAAGTTTTCAAAGTGATTTGCAGTGCAATAATTTTGGGGATAGTCCCTATGGAGACATTTGTGGTTAATTGCCTCGCTTAAGGGCATAACTGGGCTCCTTAATGGATAATTCATCCCCACCTGTTACTTTACTAGCCCAGGGCCTTCACCAAGAGTCTACCACTCGGCCACAATGTTCAGCAGAAAATTGAGGGGGGTCTCCACTGAATTGATTCTTCTATTTTTTCTTCTTTTTTTCCTTCTTCTCCCCAATTTGGCATGCCTAATTCCCAATGCGCTCTAGGTCCTCGTGGTCGCGTGGTGACTTGCCTCAATCAGGGTAGCGGAGGACGAATCTCAGTTGCCTCCGCGTCTGAGACCGTCAACCCGCGCATCGTTAGCGCAGAGACATAGTGCATGTGGATGCTTCACGCCATCCACCGCGGCATCCACGCACAACTCACCACGCACCCCACCAAGAGAGAACCACATTATAGTGACCATGAGGAGGTTACCCCATGTGACTCTACCCTGCCTAGCAACCGGGCCAATTTGGTTGCTTAGGAGACCTGGCTGGAGTCACTTAGCACACCCTGGGATTTGAACTCACGAACTCCAGGGGTGGTAGTCAGTGTCTTTATTCGCTGAGCTACCCAGGCCCCCAGTGTGATTCTTCTCTTGAATGAGAGTGTAGGAAGCAGGGTACAGTAGGTTAGCCAAGAATGTGCACATGCTTATCACTGCTTCAAAGGCTCTAAAGCCTGGAGGGAACGAAAGGCACTTATCGTCAAAGCATGACCCCTGTTTGTGTACATGTGTATATGCTGTTGGTAAAACTAGTAATTGTGCTCTGTGCATTTTCATTTTTATCTGTGCACCAGAGTGTAATATGTGAGCGAGTGAAATTGTCTTTGGCTGCCATTCAAGGTCTTTACTAAGCACAGAGGGTGTCTGAAGACAGCACAGATATGCAAAACAAAGATACAAGTAACAATAGTGTATAGCAAGAGAATAACCAATTAAATCATACAAAATAGAATTCAGTTACAAAACTGTGTAAACTCGAATCAACAGTTAATGCGAAGTACGATGAATCCCTAATTGAATATGGGTTTATTTGTCCATCATACCTCTAATAAACAGTGAGAGGTGAAAATTTTAATTATAGAGCTCTGTAATTGGAATTCATACTAGTAAAAATGCAATTCTGATGAGTAGCGCTGGGGACATTTAAAGATAATTTGGCTTTCCATAACCATGCTGTTCAGTACCGATATGGGCCTCTTGGCATGGTTGTGCATTGAGAGATTTTCAGACCCGCAGGTTAAGTCCTACTTTCAGTTGTTTCTCCAGGTATGAATGTTTAAATGGCTGATGAATCAAATTTCTTTTTAAGGCCTCTCATCAATGTATTATTTCACATTGTTTTGATTGCTGATATTTCACCTCTAATTGCTGTGAGCAACATAGTCATTTGCAGTGTTTATTATCCCTGACTAACCGCTGTGGATTGGGAGATCAATTATTCTAGCCACTAAACCCTAGCATCACTGAGCTGATGAGTCTAGCTGCATCGTGACATAGCCTGTGGCATGTTTATTGACATGTAACTTCTCTCACAGATTGCTTGCAGCAGATTCAAGGTCATTCAACAGTAGTGATTACATAATAAGATAGATATTTGTCAACCAGCCATCTTACCCCAAGGATATGCTTGTTTACATCTCTGGCCCCTCCCTCTGAATTTGTGATGACAGACAACAGCTGGGCTCTGTTTGTTTGTGGCAGCTGGGTTTCATACCTCTTGGTGTTTCATTTTTATTGTTAATACAATCAGACTAATTAATTATTGAGATGATAGAACAGTTGTACAATTGGTTCCAAAACCAAACACTGACTAGCAATAGCATTTTATGGTAAACAAAATGCTGTTTTTCTTCTCTCCTTTATGTGCTGTCGGACAATATGATCATTTTAGTTAAAAAACGTAAGGAAAAAAAGTGTGGAAAGCCATAATGGAGGTTTTAAACACAGGAGCCATCTTGCGGTTTGTAGAGTTTTCCCTGTCAGATTAATAGTGTAGTTGTCTGTGAAGTACTCTTATCTCTCCAAAAGAACACATTTATCATTTGTCTTAAGAGTTACAACAAAGCCTTGGTTAATCCAGTCTGAACAAAGAGTAATCAACCTTGCTTGTGCTTAAAGGGATAGTTCTCTCATGATTTACTCACACTCATGCCATCCCAGATATGTATGACTTTCACTTCTTCTGCTGAACACAAACACATTTTTAGAAGAATATTTTAGCTCTGTAGGTCCACACATTGCAAGTGAATGGTGATGAAAACTTTGAAGCCCCAAAAAGCACATAAAGGAGCACAAAAGTAATCCATAAGACTCAAGTGGTTTAATCCATGTCTTCTAAAGCAATTCAATCAGTTTGGGGTGAGAACAGACCAAAATGTAACTAATTTTTCACTATAAATCTTGACATCAGCAGTCTCCTTTGTGATCATGATTTCAAGCTCGATTACACTTCCTAGCGCCATCTACCACCTTGTGCATGTGTCAAGCACTAGGAAGTGTTTCGAGCTTGAAATCATGTTTGTGCCTAGAGACTGCAAAACAAGATTTAAAGTGAAAAATTAGTTAAAGTTTGGTGTGTTCTCACCCAAAACCGATTGGATCGCTTCAGAAGACATTGATCAAACGACTGAAGTCATATGGATTACTTTTATGCTCCTTTTATGTGCTTGTTGGAGCTTCAAAATTTTGGGCCCTATTCACTTGCATTGTATGGACCTACAGAGCTCAAATATTTTCATACAAATCTCTGCTTATGTTCTGCAGAAGAAAGAATGTCATACACATCTGGGATGGCTTGAGGGTGAGTAAATGATGAGAGAAATATTCCTTTAACCTTAAACTCTACTGTTACTGAAGCTTTTTGATTTTGCTGTAGATGCTGTTACAGGGGCTTAAACACTAACCTGTACCTTTTACAGACCTGAGGTATTATTGTTTTACTTTATAAAACATAGTCTGGCACAAATATCTGATTTCTCAGAATAAATATTACTATTAATTTCTGTGAATTTGGAAAAATAACAATCCTGAAATGGAATGAAGAATCACTGTTTTTATGGCTGCATTTTCTTTGTTTACACATTACTTAAGATAAGTTTATTTACACTGCCAGTGTTCAGTTCACCCTGTAGATCAAGTTTTGCATTTCAAGTTAAGTGGAGTGGGTAAATTGGTAGCCAACCTGATTGTCCTAACAGTCCATCTACATTCACAGTATTCTTAATGCACTATACAAACCAAATCTGACCTAGCTCTAGGCCTAATTTATTTAATAATATTTTATTCAAGATAAAGTGGGACAATGAAAGTTGGTCCTGTATCTGCACTACCAGTCAATAGCTTGAACATACATACTCTTCAGGCCCAGCCCCGGCTCTAAGATGTAAGGTGGGCAATAGGACCCCTCGGGAGGGCCGAACAGCTGGAAGGGTGGGTGTGGTTGTCAAAATGGGATATGCTCATGAAGGGCCCCCTGTGGAGCCGGTCCTGATACTCATTCTAAGTCATAAAACACAAATGGAAGTATGGCAAATAAGACCAAAAATTGTTAAGCAAAATCAAAACTATCTATTTATATCTTCTTCAGAGTAACCACTCTTTGCCTTTGCCAGGGTATTCAACCAAGGGGCGCGAGTAGGCTACCTGTCAATCGGAGCACAACTCGTCCATGTCGTTTGAATCCTGTAACAAAAAAGATTTGTTTAGTCAACATTTCTGCAGTTGACTTCTACACGCCAGTAGGTGGTGACAAATGAGAGTGTTGGTAGTGTATTTAATTGATGTACTCATACTCACGTGAACATTTATATGCATCTTTATATAAATGTTAAAATGCTGTATCTTCCTTTCCTTCTGCAGATTCCTCATTGTGCTTTCTTGCCTGATCCTCAGTGTGCTGTCTACCATTGATGAGTATCAAACACTGGCTAATAAAACACTATTTTGGGTGGTGAGTCACACTGCTTTAGACTTAGAATTTGTTAAATAAAATAAATACATTTGTAAAATGTAATAATTTTTCAGGTTGTGCCCTAATGTAGATGTAGGTTAATCTAATGACATTTTCCAGCAGAGGGCATCAGTGCATCATTTTTTATGTTCCCTTGATGGGTTTGAGGCTTGAAAAACACGGGAAGAATTATATTATTTAGCAATCTCCAAAATAACCTCAGAGGATAGTAATCACAAAGTCTGTACTACACAAGCAGTTGAAAACCAGAGTTACTCATGATGGTGCTTTGTTGTCTACTGGCAGCTTACAATTATTAAATCATTCTGTTTACTTTGTTCAATAATCCATTGCAGCATTTCTGCAAACCCTCAATTGCTTGAGGCTACCTTGTTAGTCTATCTAAAGTTTTGTTTTGATCAGTACTCAGATCACAGTCTGTCAAGTAATTAATGTGCTTGCTCAAGCATTTTCTATCGACAGAGGCCATGATAAATATGAACATAATCAATACCATGTTCAAGACAAGAGGGTCCAGAGCCTCAATGCCATATGTCCAGATTAGTCACTGTCCCCTATGCAATATTATGTCTGTTTGCAAGCTTACACTGCCTTTTTACAGGCTGTGGAACAGAGACAAAAGGAGGAAAAAGATCAATTGTCTAAGACCAGCAGAAAAAGGGGAAAGGGAGGGATAGAGATTATAACGTGGTGACTGGATGTCAGAGGTCAACCCTGCCACCGGCTAATGGGATTAAATCTGCGCGCTGTGTTCATTAGACAACGCCTCACATCACAAGTTAATTCCACAGAGTCTAGGGCTTGATGCAGAAAAAACCTTTTGGATTAACTATCCGGCATGACTAGCTAAAGCAGCCTAGGGCTTAACCAAGCTCACAACAGGTGTTGTCTATTGTGTGTCAAGGGTAACTTTGCCATCAACAATCAAATACCATACTTTAAGCATGAGTGAATACCAATGTCAGAAATTATATTTATATTTAAATATATATTTTTACCTATATGAGAGCATATTTTCCCATAAACATTCATAAACACGTCACCCATTTATGTCAGATACATCAGTTAAATCAATTCATTTAATTAAACCACTTCATATTAGCAAAGCATTAGACAACACTTGCCTCAACACTGCAAATGCAGGTACTATCTTACCAGACTGATCTTACAGGTCACTACAGTGTGTGTAAAGTCACTAAACCCACTAGATAGGCCAAGAGAAGAAAATAATGAAATATACCAAATGTTAATATGAAAGAAAATAAAAAAATCTGAGGAATTCACCACAGGGGCATTTTTGCATCTACATTTTAAATATATTTTTGCAGAGGTATAAAACGTACTAAAAACCTTTAAAAAATAATTGTTAAGTTAAAGTATTGTATGGCTGGGACAGTAAAATGTATGTTTTTCTTAGCTTTAAGAAAAGAGTGATGACATCAAAAGACAGTGACAGATTTTCTTATTAAAGTAACTTTAATGCATTGATTAAGCTGATCAAACAGATGGTTAAACTTTAAATTGAAATGCTGATTTTATAGTTATATAATATTTGAGTATATTGTTTTTTGACTGGTCTCCAGTCCACATTCGATTCAAGTTCATCCATTTTACAGTGATGTGGAAAAGTCCTGATTTCTTCTTTTTCTGTATATTTTTCATACTAAATTGTTTTAGATCTTCAAACGAGATAACATAAAACAAAGGCAACCTGAGTAAACACAAAATATAGTTTTCAAATATATATATATTTTTTATTGAAGCAAAAAAGTTATCCAATACCTATATCACCCATGTGAAAAACTAACTGCCCCTTAAACTTAATAGCTAGTTGTGCCACCTTTAGCAGCAACAACCGCAACCAAACACTTCCGATAACTGGAGATCAGTCTTTCACAACGCTGTGGTGGAGTTTTGGCCCACTCTTCTTTGCAAAACTGCTTTAGTTCAGCCACACTGGAGGGTTTTCGAGCATGAACTGCCTGTTTAAGGTCCTGCCACAGCATCTCAATCGGGTTCAAGTCAGGACTTTGACTAAGACACTCCAAAACTTTCATTTTACTTCTTTTGAGCCATTCAGAGGTGGACTTACTCCTATGCTTTGGATCATTGTCTTGCTGCATAATTCAGTTGCGCCTGAGCTTCAACTCACAGACTGTTAACTGGACGTTCTCCTTTAGGATTTTCTGGTAGAGAGCAGAATTCATGTTTCCCTCAATTATTGCAAGTCACCCTGGCCCTGAAGCTGCAAAGCATCCCCACACCATTACATTACCACCACCATGCTGCCAAAATGATGTTTTTTTTTTTTGTTTTGTTTTTTATTCTGTGTTTGATTTACACCAGATGTAATGGGACCCCTGTCTTCCGAACAGATCCATTTTCGACTCAGTCTAACGAACATTCTCCCAAAAGCTTTGAGGATCATCGAGGTGTGTTTTGGCAAAATTCAGTGGTTTTTGCCTCGCCACTCTTCCACGGATGGAATTTTTGGCCAGTGTCATTCTGATAGTGGAGTCATGAACAGTGACCTTTATTGATGCGAGAGAGGCCTGCAGTTCCTTAGATGTTGTCCTTGGCTTTTTTGTGACTTCCTTGATGAGTCGTCGCTGTGCTCTTGAAGGAATTTTGGAAGATCGGCCACTTCTGGGAAGGTTCATTACTGTGCCAAGTTTTCTCCATTTGGAGATAATGGCTCTCACTGTGGTTCTTTGGAGTCCCAGAGCCTTTGAAATAGCTTTGTAACCCTTCCCAGACTGATGTATTTCAATCACCTTTTCCCTCATAATTTCTGGAATTTCTTTCGACCATGGCATAGTGTGCTACTGGGTGAGACCTTTTAGCCAACTTCACGCTGCTGAAAAATTTCTATTTATGTGTTGATTTGAACAGGGCTGACAGTAATCAGGCCTGGGTGTGTCTAGTCCAGCTGAACCCCATTATGAATGCAGTTTCATAGATTTGGGGATTTAGTAACTAAGGGGGTAAATACTTTTTCACACAGGCCCAGTTGATATTGGACAACTTTTTTGCTTCAATAAATATTATTATTATTTAAAAACTGTATTTTGTGTTTACTCAGATTGCCTTTGTTTTATGTTAGATTTTTTATTTTAACAGTTTATTATGAGATATACACAAAAACAGAAGAAATCAGCAAATACTTTTTCACAGCACTGTATGTGATGGTATAATCAAAAGGCTTTGCCTTAGATTAAAGACTGTGCTGTAACTGATTAAATATTTCTATAAAAGGACGAATGATCATAGCAGAGTCCAATTCATTAACCCTTATGCACAGTTCTGTCATTTTTGACCGAAATCGATTTTGTTTCTTCAATAAACTGGTTTCCTTTATCTGATGGGTACGAGACGAGAGTTGATTTGATAAATCTAAGTGATAGGGGGAAAAAAAGTCTCACTTGTACTGTTCCCGGTCAAAAATTAATTGCATAATTAATTATATAACATAAATCAAAAAAAAAAAAAAAAATGCAGAAAAAACACACACAGACATGAAAGGGAGAGACTACCAAACATCAAGTGTGCAAAACACCCACACACAGTCACACACACACACACACACACACACACACACACACATAAAGCCTAACTGGTCATACTATAAAACAAAACAATTATTTGGAAATTTGTCAAAAAAAATAAAACACTCAGCCACAATGCAGAACACACACACCAAAATGAATTGGTGAGTCCATAACACATCTACAATGCTGAACACGCATACACACACACACACACACACAGATCAAAGACATATACAGATCAAAGGGAAAGTTTACACTTTTTGTAACACCATGTTCAGGGTTGACTAATAATAATGTGGCATTATTGCAAAAATAAATATACAAAAATAACCTCAAACAAACCAAACAAAATGCTCAACTTTGGCAAAAGTATTCTTTGATAATGTTTAAATATGTATCTAAATGCAGAACTTGACAAAATCTATAAATCATCTTTTCTTCAACCAGGGATGAATAAGTAGTTCTCTGCGGCCACCTGGTGTTTATACTTGGAATTTCATCTGGTTTTCATATATTTTTATATTTTTAAAAATGGACTCCACAGTTTGATTCTTGAGACATTAAGCTTTCAAATTGTTTAAGGTTTATGAGGATTGGATCAGTATTTGAGAAAATTACACAGAGTTGTTACATTTCTTTCATAGCAATTAAAAAAATTACACTTAATGTTTCCGGTCACTTTTGACCGGGAACAACTGTAATGTGATTAAATAATTAAAAGGCATAAGGGTTAAATAAAAATTACTTTTGCTGGATCACATTTGATTGGCTTGTTAACTTTAAAAATATTTTAAAAAGGAAAAATTTCAATATTCCAGGTACATTTAATGTCTAAATAAAATTAGGGAGGGAGCAAAAATTATTAAATTGTTTTGTCTTGAACACATAGAAAATGTGCAAGTCTGAATAGTTAAAATACTTGAGTAAAGTAAACAAATTCCAAAAGAATTATTTGTATAATAAGTACCTAAATATAATAATCAAGCACAATAGCATAAGTTTATTTTGTCACTTTTGGTTGCATTTTTGTCTAAGCCTTGGTTAATTTCTGAACCTGATAGATACTAACACAGTCACATGAGGGAGAAAGATGTTCTCACAGGAAGTAGAACCCCTGATTAAGACCAAAGTGTACTTCGGTTTTGATGCGAGTGCTTAGCGTCTGCGTACAGTGAACGCTCAGCCTTTCAAAGTATACTTCATTTGACTGTGGGAACATACATGCTGCAACTGTTATAAGAGACTGGACTATTTCTCTTCAGGAGTTTAGACCAATAAAAATGCCTTTTTATTCCTTCAAAATCGAGTTATACAAATTCAGGTATCTCCTGTCTTCCTTACACATCCACTGTTGTTGTTTCCACATTTGTCTCCTGTTGTTTACTGGTGATTTCATCTTCTTCTAGCGCTACTTTGTGACAGAAACGGCTCAAATGTGTGTTGCCACCTTGTGGACCCACTAATTAGTGCAAATAATTCCAGGCACATGCGCATACATTCAGAGTATGCGTGGTTGGAACAATCAGGCTACAGGCATTGAGTGCACGAGCGCTCTGCTGAAGATGAAATTTGCATCATGCTTCCTGTATGCAGACGCCTTGCGTTCGCATCTGAGCTAAGTATACTTTGGACTTTAAACCTAACCACCATGTCACCCCTTCCCCTACCCGTCTGTTCACACCCCTATTTTAATGAGACATGGGCCTCTACATTGCGTCTCACAGCTGTTGAGGCAAACAAAAGCAGACATGCCCCTTTTTTACATCTTTTCTTGATGGTCAAACTGCTCGCCAAGCCATGATCAAAAATTCTTTGTACAACACAAAGATTTTTATGCTACTTGGCTTTAGCAATGGAAGCGTATCATGATGTAGTTCCCCCCAAGTCCCCTTTTGAGTGCTTTACATTGAGTAAGTGAATATGTAAATTAAGCTAAAGCTTATTAGGCAAGTCTTGCTAAATGCAGATTAATCATTAACATGGATCAGTTGTTTAGCTCCTTCTCCAGTGTCAGCCAGTAATCGTCTTGATGGGCCCTGTTAATCCATATTAACATGTCATTGTTTCACCGTGAGCTGGGAGTGCTTCTGGACATTAGCAGTACAATCAGAAACACATATGCCTCTGCCACTTATTAACTGACCCTATTCTATGGGGGAAAAGCATTTTGTGTATGTCACACTTCTGGGGGTGAAGCCTCAGAGGTTGATCATTACCTGTGCAAGAGCGGTAGGCGGTGGAAGTCACACAGGATGTTACACTGTGCATAGGTACTGGAATTCACACAGGACACTCTACGCTCTTTGTGAAATTCCAAACTAAATGGTTGTGATTTCACATGCTTCCCCTTTCCCCATGAAGAAGCGTCAAAACCAAATGTCTTATATGCTAAGTGTGATAACACATCATCAAGCTCTGTCACAAGGTGCTAACTCCTACTCCAAAAAATGTTCAGCTACATAGAACCCTCCCCTAATTGGACAGAACACAGATGTTTCTCTCTTTGTCAGTAAGAGCCTTGTGTTAACCAAGGCCCCCAGGAATGGCTAATAAAACTGTAAATAGACAAAAGCCCCAATGATTATGAAATGTTTCCTAGTTGAAACCACCACAAATGTGCAATTTGCATTTATTGCTGTATTTTAGCTATTCGTGGTGATGTTTTAACCCTGGGACAATAAGGTTTTTAGCCTTTTTATGATTCATGCAGCTATGGCTAATAGAAACTAAACATTATCCAGCAAACTTTAACTTTCCAAAAGATGGTCCTCTCCTGACAAAGCAGCAATTAGGAATGAGGTGTGGTTATTTGCGTAAAGGTATACAAACTATTATGAGGTGAAAGGACTTCCTAACCCCTGGAGTTTTTAAATATTCATTTCTAATGCTTGGGTTACTCAGGGTGTTAGGACAAATCACCTTAAACCCTTTTACACTTTCACTGATAAGAGACACTGCCGTCAGTCACCCCTCCCCCGCCACAGTAGCTAATGCCTTTCTTTTAACAGGATGTTTAGGCCTGTAGAGAAATAGATAAGACTGTGTATCGTCTCAAACAATGTTTTACTGTGTCACTTTTTAAATCAGAGGAGTTAAAACCTCACAAAATCCTCAAAAAATCCATATAAATCTTTAACACTGCCACACCATTAATGTATTTGCTTTGTGGCTTTCCCTTCAGCAGTGTAAGGAGTTAGTTAGTGCTATAACAGGTATTATTTGTCAGTGGACTTCAAGTGTTTGCATAGGCTAGACTAGAGCATAAGGAGGCTAGCCATTCAGAGAGGCTTAATGATGCAGTTCATAGTAAGTCCATTTTTAATATTTAATGTAATATTATGAGATTAATGACTTGGGGTCAGCTGGCCCCTTGCTGTTACTACAGTGAACCCTTCCGCTGCGCTCCCTGGCGACCGCATTCCACCTGCTTTTTGATGGGATATCCCATTGCTATGGTAACTGAGAGAGGCCCTTGCATCTGGGGTCTTGCTTCCTCTGTCCCACCCCCCACCCCCGAAAAGCTGAAATTATGGCCTCTGTCGCCCACTAGCCGTATACCCAGACCTTCCATGTGACAGCTGGTCAGTGTGATCACAAGCCTAGATTTAATTAGATACCAAGTGGAGGAACCAGGAGCATGGAGTGAACAAAATAGGTACCCCTAATTAGATATATAATTAGAGGGTTAGAAAAGACTATTTAAAACATTGACACAACCTCAGATCATTTTAGTTAGTGGCAGTGTTTATCTGAATATTAATCTGTTTTTTGTTTAGTTGTGATCAATAGAACAAAACACACTGTACGGTAACCTAAAAAAGTTGCATCATCTAAATTAACTATTTTTTTAAATTAACTATAAATTATCAAGTCAAAAATGTGATTAAATGAGGTCATAAATGTTATTAAGTGTAAAGTCATCCTGAAAAATTAGGTTAAGTCAAGTAATGTGATTTTTTGTATAGCACTTTTCACAACACATCTTTTCGATGCAGCTTTACATAAAATGATGCTGTAATGTCTGTAATGTCTTAAAGTCCTCATTAAGTAGTTTAAATGAAAAAAACGTGATTGAAAATCATGCTTTAAAAATTAAATCATTACTTTAATTTCTATGGGTGTTAACAATTGCAGGTTACTATTTTGTTCAGTGCAGTACAATACTATAATACTTAGTGAGCACAAATAACACTAATAGTAATACCTAAATATCACAGTAAAATTACATTATGTAGTACAAGGCAACATAGCAGAGAGATACAGTCATGTTTTAATTCAAAATTACTAGATAGTTGACTGGGATTGTCATCCAGCAATTACAATTTTTTACACAGTAGACAGAACAAAAAGAAGTAAAGGAATATTTTCTATATGGACATTTCTTACATTCCATGTTAGCATAAATTGATATTGTCTCACAAGTTTATAAGAATGAAATGGATTGTATTGAATGATGGGAATGAAAACGAGACTGTGAGGAACTTACAGACTGTTCATTGGGTTGTGCTGTTGATTAACTTGGTGTTGATCGTTCAGCTTACGACACATTTTTAGTACACAAAAAAACTTCAGAAAATACACCTTGTGAAAATTAGATGTGACCTAGAACCTTTATACAGTTTTATACAGTGCATGACATACACTCACCGAGAACTTTATTAGGAACACTATGGTCTTCTACTGTTGTAGCCCATCTGCCTCAAGGTTCGACGTGTTGAACATTCTGAGATGTTTTTCTGCTCACTACAATTGTACAGAGTGGTTATCTGAGTTACTGTAGCCTTTCTGTCAGCTCAAAACCAGTCTGGCCATTCTCTGTTGACCTCTTTCATCAAGAAGGCATTTCCGTCTGCAGAACTGCCGCTCACTGGATGTTTTTTTTTTTTTTTTTGCACCATTCTTAGTAAACTCTAGAGACTGTTGTGCATGAAAATCTTAGGAGATCAGCAGTTACAGAAATACTTAAAACCAGCCTGTCTTGCAGTCAAAATCACTAATTTCACATTTTTTCCCCAATCTGATGGTTGATGTGAACATTAACTGAAGCTCCTGACCTGTATCTGCATCTAATTTTATGCATTGCACTGCTGCCACATGATTGGCTGATTAGATAATTGCATGAATAAGTAGGTGTACAGGTGTTCCTAATAAGGTGCTCAGTGAGTGTAGAAAAGACTGTAAGTCTATCCCTCACAGCTTCGTTTTCATTCCCATCAAAAATTAAATATGGTGCTACTCTGAATAAGGTCTATTGCCTGAAATATCATATTGCATTTTAAACAGGGAGCTGGTCTACTTTCAGTCTAGTAAGGATTGCTTGTGGCATCTTCTCCTTTGGACTCAGAGGTCTCTCTCTTTCTCCCTCATCTGCTGTGACCTCTGCTTGTTCCAATGACTTTTCAGCTACTGTGTGTTGACCTGCCTCACCTTTCTCAGTCCCGTTTCACCTCTCATGCTCTGTCTGTTCCCACAGGCCAGGGCTGTGCCTGTAATTTCATTTCATTTTTTGGGAAGCTTTAGACAAGCTGGACAAGCTTACCCATCGTCTATGTGCCAGGAGCTGTTCCCACCCAGGCAGCTGACCAAGCTCCATCTTAGTTCCTTCTCAAACTGAGACGTAGCCTAGATCCAGCTCTCCAGACTGTGCTGCGACAGAAGGCCTCACAGCCAGCCTCATAACTCATACATGTCTGGTTCCTCACAGCTCTCAAAAGGTCTGCGCTCAGCAGACTCTCAGCCCTCTTTTGTTTTGCCATTTTTAAGAAGGAGACAAGGGCAACTGCTGTTAATGGCCATGACCATGAACCACCCGTCCTGTGTTTTCACACAGCCCGGCCTTAATATGCATGTATTAAATGCATCCCCCCATGTATATCAATATTACTCAAGTTGTTTTGTAAATGAGGTATGTGGTTCATTTTTCGAGCATATCATGTTCCAAAAGATGTATGATCAAATTATCAATTAAACTTGAGCTTCCATCCCCCACAAATGACAAATTCAATGGATTGTTTTCCAAAAAGCTGTCATTATAAATCTCAGTCATGGGATTGCAGCATTGAGCTGCAATATGTGCACGGTACACAGAGGAGAATTTTGTTCTGGACATACCTCATGAATATTTGGGAAAAAAGGGCAATTATTTTCCTAATGAGGTGTTTCTAGATCACTAAAGAACTCTACAATGACAACTGTTCACATTTTCCGCATAATAAAGCTGTATTGTGAAGCCCATTCTCAAAGCAAACTCATTGCTCAAATAAACCTCCCTATATTTAGTGTTGCGCTTCAGCAAAGCATTTAACATTATGTCTTAGTCGCAACTTTTCTCATAGTCAGGAATCAGTTCGCACGGTGTTCACAGTAGTTTCTAATTGTCAGGAGTGCATAATGTCAATGCTATATGCATTTAATTCCCTTTTGTGTAAGCACAGTGTCTCTCTCTCTCTCTCTCTCTCTCTCTCTCTCTCTCTCTCTCTCTCTCTCTCTCTCTTTTCTCTCTTTCTCTCTCTCTCTCTCTGTCTATCGTTTTGCAGGAATTAGTGCTGGTAGTGTTTTTTGGTGTGGAGTATGTGGTGCGCCTGTGGTCAGCAGGATGCCGAAGTAAATATGTTGGAATTCTGGGAAGGCTTCGCTTTGCTCGAAAACCCATCTCTGTCATTGGTGAATGGATGAATTTATGTTCAAAATTCTGGTGCATTCATTAAGAAGTGTTGTTTCACACTACATTTTGCTGTTGCATTTTCATACGTCTTTCTATTTGCTCTCTGATAGATCTGATTGTGGTGGTGGCCTCCATTATTGTATTGGCATTTGGCTCTAATGGTCAGGTTTTTGCCACCTCTGCTGTCAGGTAATGTTATTCAAGTCATAAAAAATCATTTTGCCCTGAAAGCACATCCTTAATCAGACTTTCATGCAACTCTCATTGCATTGTATTGACGCCATGACGTGTGTGTTACAGAGGAGTCCGCTTCCTGCAGATCCTACGAATGCTGCATGTGGATCGACAGGGAGGAACTTGGCGGCTGCTTGGATCTGTGGTTTTCATACATCGGCAGGTGGGGGATCTTAAACAGCACATTTACAAATGACACACTACAGTGTTTTAATGATCGGTAAAACTTCACAATCTTTAAAAGGTTCCAGTTAGAACCTACAAGGTTTTTACAGGACGATGCTTTTGATGTTCTTCGATGTTCTACAAAGAATGTTTTATGCTCTAGTTCTTTTAAAAAAATCTTTGTACTGGTTCTTTGAGGAACCCCGATACCAATATTAAAGGCTTAAGTCCAAAGTATACAGTAGTTAGGTTAGATGCGAAACACTAGGTGTCTGCATGCAGGACGGGTGATGCAAATTTCGTCATCAGAAGCGTGCTTGAGCACTGAACGGGTGCAGCCTGATTTTTTGTAACCGCACATACTCTGAACCCACAGTATGCATATGCGCCTGGAATTATTTGCACTAATTCGTGGGTCCACAAGGTGACAACACTCACAATTGAGCTGTTGCTTTCACAAAGTGCAAGAAGATGTAATCGCCACTAATCAACATGAAACAAATGTAGGAACAACAACAGTGGATGTGCACATAAAGAGCGTGTTTGAAAAGGTCAGGAGATGCCTGCATTTGTATACCTAATTTTGAAGTACCATAAATACAACTTTATGGGTCTAAACACCTGAAGATAAATAGTCCAGTATCTCATAGCAGTCGTAGTGCATGTTTGCCAACTGCCTGTGAATGCACGCACAGTCAAAAGGAGTGTACTTTGAAAGTCTGAGCATTCGCGTCAAAACAAAAGTTTGTGGTAATGGAGAGCGTTTTCTAAATGCTCAATATTCGGTTCTTGTTCCATTCAGTTTGGTTTAGTTTAGAACAAAAATAAGAGTGAGCACATGATGACAGAATTTTCTTTTTTGGGTGAACTATCACTTTAAGAACTTTATAATCTCAAAAGAACCACATAGCCAACACAAGAACCCCATATAGCAAAAATCATTCTTGATAAGAGGAGGGTTCTTTACCTCTAAAGGTGATGATGCTAAAGGCCATTGAAGAACATTTATTTTTAAGAGTGCTGTAAAAAGTCTGTTTCTAGGGACTGTTTCCTCTTTCTAGGAACTGATCACAACTCTTTATATCGGATTCCTGGGGCTCATCTTCTCTTCCTACTTCGTTTATCTGGCAGAGAAGGATGCGGTAGATGATCACGGTATCACAGAGTTCAGCAGCTATGCTGATGCTCTTTGGTGGGGTGTGGTAGGTAGATCCCCACCCATGCCTTTCACAGACACAATGGCTATTGCATGGATAATTGAAGGCACATAGCCTTGAACCGGATTGTGTTGAGTAATGGGTGTTGAATGTCGAATGTCTTTTCTGTGCAAATGCTCAGGTGACAGTAACAACTATTGGCTATGGAGACAAGGTCCCTCAGACCTGGATTGGGAAGACCATTGCATCATGTTTCTCTGTCTTTGCTATCTCGTTTTTTGCCCTCCCTGCTGTAAGTTACAAAGATGTATTTTAATAGCCAGAACAATTGTTCCACACACAGCAGGCCAGTGTATGGGAATAATGACAGTATGTCCCCACAGGGAATCCTCGGCTCTGGTTTTGCTCTGAAGGTACAGCAGAAACAGAGACAAAAACACTTCAACAGGCAAATCCCTGCAGCTGCATGTCTGATACAGGTATGCCTTATGGTTGCCTATAAACGTCATATTCCTTATTATTTGTCACTCATGATTTTCCCTGATCAGAACTTCCAGAGTCAATAAAAAAAAAAAAAAAATGTTTTATGCTTAAGGCCTCCTGGAGGTGCTTTGCCCTAGAGAACGATGATTCTGCTACTTACAAGTTATTTGTGAAGAGGAAATATGTGGCATCCAGCGCTTTAATGCCCAGCCCTAAATTAAAGGTAGGCTACCTACCTATTTAAAGATGCTTGCACTGATAGGCCTGACTCAGTTAAGCAACAAAAGCACAAAACTGTGTCACTCACGAAAAATAGTAGAGAACTTAAAGGGTACAAAAATGAAAATTCTCTCATAATTTACTCACTCTCATGCCATCCCAGATGTGTGACTTTTTTCTTCTGAAGAACACAAGCAAAGATTTTTAGAAGTATATTTCAGCTCTGTAGGTCCATAAAATGTACGTAAATGGTGACCAGAACTCTGAAGCTCTAAAAAGCACATAAATGCAGCATAAAAGTAATCCAAACAATTCCAGTGGTTAAAGCCGTATCTTCAGAAGTGATACAATAGGTGTGGGTGAGAAACAGATCAATATTTAAGTCTTTTTTTACTATAAATCTCCACTTTCACTTTCACATGAAAGTGAAGATTTATAGTGAAAAAGGAGTTATATTTTGGTCTGTTCTCACCCAAAACTGATTGGAATTCTTCAGAAGACATATTTTAAACCACTGGAGTCATATGGATGACTTTTATGCTGCCTTTATGTCCTTTAGGAGCTTCAAAGTGGTCACCATTCACTTACATTGCAAGGACCTACAGTGCTGAAATATTCTTCTAAAAATCTTCGTTTGTGTTCAACAGAAGAAAGAAAGTCATACACATCTGGGATGGCATGAGAGTGAGTAAATTATGAGAGAATTTTCATTTTTGGGTGAACTATCCCTTTAAAAAGATGTATACTGTACCTCAGTCATTCCACTGAAATATTAATATGTAATATGTCATAGCAATAATAGTAATGAAAAAGTTAAATTAAGGTCTGTCAAGGGCTTAGATAAGTTCTTCCTCAATTCTGTTCTGTTTACTTTGGGTAGGTAAAGATGAGGAGAAAGATGAAGAGTTATGAGAGAGATAATGGGCCCAGTTCTCCCACCATACCCACCATAACCTACGATTCTTTTGATGATGCAAAGGATGTCAGTCAAGATACATTGAGCAGCATTCAACAGTCAGGTAGTACCAACAATAAACTGGGATAGGATTTTTGTTTCACATGTTGACCTTTTCTCTCAGTGTGCAATGTGTTTTGCTGAAATTTCACCTTTCATGCTGTTGAAGTTCCTCAAAGTGCATTGTATAGCATCTTTACTCTGACATCTCTACTTTTACACTCTGTCAAATCTTTATCCTCTGTATTTTTTCCCTCTCCGGTGTCTGCACATCAGGGGCAAACACATTCAGAAGAAGTGGTGAGCTTCAGTTAGTGTCTATTGCTACCTGTGTCTTATCTAATCTATGTGCTATTTCCATATTTCTGTGTGCTTTTATTTGTTAATTTTTTTTTTTCACAGATAAATTCATAGTGACCCTTTTATTTAACCATGTTGCATATTCTAACTTTTTAAGGGGTCATATCATATTATTTTCCCCAATATTTTCCTGAGGTCTGCCTATAACATTAGTAAAGGTATTATTTTGTCTGTCTCAAATCTGCTAATAATTTAGTTGTTCATAACCATTTTCCATATAACTTTCTCCTTATTACATCACCTGACTGAGCATGCCAACAGGCATGTAAACGCAGATGGTCGCTTGTTGATGTATTATATCTGACGTCAGAAAGTTCAAGAGTTCAGAATGAGTTGTTTTGGCAGCTCAAGCTCAATAAATGCTCTGTTTTTCAGTGGAAAATAAGTTCTTAAAGTTACAGAATTTTTCATATTACATCATACTCTTTACACCTTTGATCTAGAAAGATCAAGAAGAACTGGATTCCTCATGATATGACCTCTTTAACCCTTAAATGCATTGGTGTTGTAAATACATTATGACATACTCGGGTCTATAGAGACGTATATCCATTGGCACATACTGTATATCTATCACAAATGGATCTGAAAAAATGCCCAGATAGTGTTAAATTTTCAAAACATTTTCAAGACCATTAAAAAATAATAGAATGGAATATATTCTGATATAGTTTGATGTTTTATTTTTTATCAAAGAGATGATGCAACAAATCTAGAACAGGATTCAATACTTTCACACTGACATTTCATGAGACGCAACTGGCTGTCAAACACATATTTAGCTTCACATAACACATAATCTACACATAAGCTACACATAAGCTACATGTATGTATTTTCTCAGGCACTTACTGAGTCAAAATAGATGCACAACTTACATAATTTCAGCAGTACACCCAAATGAAAATAGCCAAATCATACTGTTCATGTGTTACACTTACTATAGTTTACTTCCATGTTGCTTGTCCATCAAATAGCAGTTTTTAAAGTCAATCACTGACACATTAGCTCCACCTTGAGTAAGAAATAGCTTGTATAATATGTATGTAAACATGCATATGGAATACTGATAATTCACCATTGTCTCACAGAAAATCAATGTGATATAGTAGTGATTTGTATGAATATGGTACTCATTTGTCTTGTACTAAACAAAGAAATATATATCCTGTGATAGTAATGTATATAACCCAGATAATATTATATATCTAGGGTGTTTAGTGACCCAATACACTTTTGGTAATTTAGCAGTTACTGGTATACATTTTATTTTATTTTTTATTTATTTTTTATTTATTTTTTTCATTTTTAAATAAATGGATGAGTTTCAGGTGTTGGAATGAGGTCCAGGGTCACTAAAGACCCAAGGTGTGCATTAAAGGGTTAAGCGTGCATGTCCATCACGGCGTAATTATTTAACATGAAATAACATATACATGGACTCATCAGTCTATTTGCAATGTTCAGTTTGAAAGCACTAAGTTAGATCTCTCTCCTCACAGAGCGGGAACAATCATGGAATTCTCTATCCACCTTCCAGTTCTCCCCACCTCCAGGTGTGTAACAGAACTTTGTGGGCTTGTTGAAATTGGAAGAATTCATAGATGACGTTACAGACTTTCCAAAGGAAAATTTATTTAAACAAAAGAAAAGAAAAGAAAAGGGCTCTTTCAATCTGAAATCATGTGTATATTTGTTTGTTCAGGGAAAAAATCCCCTGGGTTTTTGGACGTGCAGTCTCGGCCAACACTCCAGAGGAGCAGCAGCTTTGCAGATGATATGGAGACTGAAGCAGAGAGAGATAGTTCACTTGTTCCAGTCACTCATGTGTCTCAGTGAGTACGAATTTTTAACATAATTTAAACAGAGATTCTCTGCCTACCATAGACGGCAGATAGTCAATTATTATGTTCATCTGTGTTCCCACTACCTACAATCTTTAAGAACCGTTTCAGATGTCATTTCATTTTCGAATAACAGTGTTAGATTGATGGCGTTAGGGTTATCCCACCCCTTTACCCTGCAGTTCACACTCACAGTATTGTCTCTGTGAATGCAAACAGGATATAATCAGCCTGCTAATCTCTTCAATTATTGGATTCCCAGCTCAAATCTTTCTAACAGGTTAACACATATGCGCCATCTCTGTTGGAACAGATCTCAGATTTCCAAGCCCACCCACCACAAGCGCACTAGTGTTTTTGAAAACATGGCTAGAAAATGTGCATATTTCCGGGGACCAAAGCATTCCCATGAAGAGTGGTTATGTGTCAGGCTATGGTTTACCTGAGAGTGGGTCATTATCAGAATCTCTGTGCCCCATTAGCTGTTCAGCATGTGGAACAGCGCTGGGCCTGTACACTGCAAACCATTTATTTACACAAGCAATGGACCGATCCACTCTCTGAAAAGTCTAATGAACCATGCCTCTATTGGGGGTGTACAGTCCATTAGATTATCTAGAGTGTGGACCATTCTATTTTTGATGCTTTTAGCACTCTCCAGTATCTAACCTTAGGCCTTTGTTCTATAACACTCTAAATAATGTGAAAATGCAAACTTTCCTTTTCAAAAATTTGCTTGAGGGGTTTTCCCTGCACAAGCGTTTATTTATTTATTTGGAAGACCACAAGAGGGCAGTGGAGGTGTTTTCATTGAACAAAATCCTTGCTATACTCATAACTGTGTTGAGTTTCTCTTGTGGATTATTGGGGAAATCATAATATTGCTGTATTGTATGTACATAATATGTGTGCATGCAGGCGATGTAGGAGGATATAACATTATAATAAAAAATGCAGAACAAATAGCTCATGATCTGTACCTCAGTTTCCATACACAAAATAACACAAATAAATCTTTTGAAACACAAATCAGTTTTAGTCTGAGCTAGATTTTATTATAGAATTGTTGCACTTCTGGAGCTAATCACAAATTTGTACTGTGCTTGTGCGTTTACAATGACCTTGATCAAGCTGTGATAATAGTAATCTTAAAATGTGATATTTTAAAGTAACACACAATGTTCAAGTGATTACACATTTACATTTATTTACATTTACATTTATTCATTTGGCAGATGCTTTTATCCAAAGCGAATTACAAAAGAGGAATTATATATCATAAGCAATTCATCTTAAGGAGACAGTAGTATGAAAAAGTTCTGCATTACAAAGTTGCAATTGCATTTAAGAGTGCATGGCCAAGAGTGCATAGAAAAGATGTGTTTTTTTAGCAGATTTATTTGTAATTATTTAGCAGATGCTTTTATCCAAAGGAACTTACAAAATAAAGAAGGATATAATGCAAACGATTCATCTTAAGGAGACAGTAACATTAAAAAAAATGCTGCATTACAAAGTTTCAAATGCATTAGAAAAAGTACTAGCCAAAATAGAGATTAGAGTGCAAGAATAATTTGTTATTATTATTATTATTATTATTATTTAGTCTATGGTGTATTGAGTGTATGACAAACTTGCTTGTACACTGAGATTAATATAATCATATGGTTGCTGAAAAAGTTAGGTGTTTTCCACTGAAGCAAGATTAGAAATTTTAATTAGACGGAAGGTATAATTTTTTTCCCCAACATATAGGAGTCTCTTCTACAAAGAAGCCTTGTCACTACTAGCTTCATTTGACCTTTGAAGTTTAATGAGCTGTCATTCACCTCACACTAAGTTGCAATGGTAACAGCTGGCTTGTCCTCATTTTTCTGTCCTGCACTCACTCACTCTCTCTCTCTCTCTCTCTCTCTCTCTCTCTCTCTCTCTCTCTCTCTCTCCCTCCCTCCCTCTCTCTCTTTCTTCTCTTGCTCACTGTGGGTGTGAGTGCATGTTTATTTGTTTATGTCCAACTGAGCAGGGTGGGGACTCAGAAAAGACCAGATCCACAGCGTCCCCTTGTATTTCCTCTCCTCTCCTCTCCTCTCCTCTCCAGGTCATGGAAAACCTGGAAATATCTGGGAATTTTAAAATTTTGATTTCCAGGCCTGGAAAATTCATGGAAATTACTTAAGGTCATTGAAAAATCATAGAATTTTTTTATAGTTCATATATTTGTATTTATTATGCTCTGTCCTAAAATATATTAACCAGGGTGTTACGTTGCACTGGATTAAAAACACATGGTGAAGAGTTTAAAATATTTCATGTTATTTAGATTACCTGGCCAATTAGGGTGCTTTCACTCTAGCACTTTTGGTGCGCACCTGGGTTCGAATGACACCAAAGTTCGGTTCGATTAGAAAATGTGAACACTGTTTTTCGAACTTGGGTGTACACGTTGCTGCTGATATGAACGCAATCATACCAAATCACGGAAGTGAACTAAGGCTGGGCGATATGTAAAACTATGAAAATCTTATAAATAAGCACCTCCCCAAATCCAAACATTCACTGTCTCCAATGGCCGCATTTGCCATCACACAACTATACATCAAGGACAACAGGTGGAAAATTACTAATAGCCTACAGATTAAGAACTAAAGACAATTATAAATGTAAAGATGATAATAATCATAATAATAAAGCCTAATAAATTCCCTTGTGTTCCCAAAATAATGCTGCTAAATGTGAGTTCTTATTGAATTTGTGTTTATATTGTGTTTTGGTAATACAGTTAATGCTGCCTAAAGAAAATAAAATAGAACTAAATTTTAGGTTCAAGGTGAATGTGTCTTGTATTATTTTATGATTTAATCACTTTCATCTTTGTTTCTTTAATACAAAGAAATATATTACTAAACCTGAAGAGATGTGTTCACAGTGCATGTTAAGCGCAAACTGGTCCGTGGAAATAAAGCAAACTAAACTCACAGCACCTCCTGAGATGATCGGAGATCATTCTTATAGACGACATTATTCTTGTAAACAGTTTTCAGATGAGTGAAACGGAGAAAAAAAGAGTGATAACTCTTTACATGTGCTTATTCCACGAGACAGGCTCGTGGTGCACACCTCTGAACAAACAGCGAATCAGACATGAGCATTGATGTCTTTTCTTAGACTGTTCTTAAAAATATAATAAAATGTGTTTATTCAAGCACGCGTCTTTGTGTCTAACAGCATTTCTTGTCATGTGTCACTCTGAGATGTCTTACAGGTCGCCTGCCTGTTGTGGGTAGAAGAGCAAATCTACCCGCGCATGAAATACATTTGGACGAAGAGCTTGCGAACTTGATTCAGCCTCATTACATTTTGTGGGTGCTAGTTTCACACCATGGGCAACTGTTTAATATATTTGCTGACTTCCCAGATCCTTGGTTTTTCCATTTCCCGATATTGTCGATCATCTTCGGTCAATTGAGTATCACAATCAGCATCGGGTTCTTTGTAAGATATCGTCGATATACAATTACATCATCCTATTGCCCAGCCCTAAAGTGAACCGCTTGTGATGACGTATAATTCGCGTCTTTGCAGGCTCCCGATCGCAATTATTATGGTATAATGCATTTCTCACACCTGCTTGGGTCAAAATAAATCCCCTTCAGAGAGCAGCTCACATTCTTCACATCTCTTGCAACGCATCTGCAGGCTCGCGGCAGACAAACGCTAATTTTCATCACATCATTGCACATTCAGTGTATCCTTGGGAGACAAACACAAGTGTCGTTTTGTGCATGTAAAGTTTTGGTTGTAAATCCAAAGAGATTAATTAACTTTAATAACACAGCGAAGCTGATGTCTTCTTGAGTTGTTGCCTAGTTACAGTGGTAAACAGCTGCTGTTTGTACTCACGTTGATGACGTAACATGGTTCGGACCAAAATAATATAATGTGAACAGAGACAAGTGGGGGCAGGGGGAGGAGCGAGGAAACAAACCCAGATGCGGTCCAAGCAATCGAACCAAGTGTGAAATCACCCTTAGAGACAACGATGTGCCATTAATCCCTGCCCATTTTAGGATTCACGCAATGTGTTTGTATGGGTTAAATTTAAAATTAAATGTTTTCAGTTGAACTTTTATCAAACAGTGGTGTGGTTTTGTTTTTTACAAATTTGTGATTATGTGATTTCGGTGCCATTTTCAGAATGGAAGGCTAAATGTTTGGGCATGGAAATTATCTTTTAAGTCATGGAAAAGTCATGGAAATTCATTGGTTGAAAAGAGTGGGAACCCTGCCTCTCCTCTCCTCTCCTCTCAGGACATTTGTCCTGCTCTAACCTTTGACCCAGGCTGTTAACTCAAGAGGTGGGAGAGGCATAAAGCCCTCCTCGTGCCGGCAGCTGAAACAGTTCGGCTGCATTGGGGGTGGGGAAAGAACAATGCCACAGAAACATTTCTCTGACTGTGTACTCCTAACACACACACATTGGAAGGTATCAACAGTCCATGAAACACTAACTAAACACCAAAACAGTTTCTTAAAATGAGTGGTGTAAGCTTAAACAGGATATTTTTATGATACATTGAGATATGGACTGAAGTGCCGTTTTGTACAAAGTAATCATGTCACATCAAACACAAAGTCACCTTTTGTGGCTTTCAGGATCAAAGAATATAAACTCTTGTCCAGAGGGACACAGGTATAAAGCTGAAATCAAAGCAAACGCTGGTGCATCTAAAAGTGCCCATTTGTACTTGCACATATCTGCTGTAGCAGTCTTGTAGTGGTGTGAGGTTTATCAAAGGAGACCCGGCTGAAAAGACTGATTTATTCTCAGTAAACAGAGAAGGATTTCTAGTGGTAGAGGCAAAGCCAGGCCGTCTACACTGGTCCAGAGACAAAGAGCCATTGTCTGCGGCTCTACACACGCCAACAATAGCCTGATTGACAAGCAGCTCTAGTCAAAATGGGCTTTTGGGCTAAACTCTGCAACAGTGACTTTTGTAAGAAACACTCTTATTTTACAGAGCAATAATCTTCATGCTGGCAATTTCACAGATTTTGTATATATTACTGGGTGTATTTAGGATACATAAAATCTTAGCTATGAAATGAACCTTTGTAAGGCAAAGGAGTTGTCAATTTTATTTCAAAAACATTAAAAAGTGTCGTTTCTGTCACTCTCATTTCCACCACAGAATTTTATTAAACACAAATTTTCATTACTTTCAGAAAAAATGAAAAAAAACAAAAACAATGACATAAACCTCCTGTGATGCATGTACATACACTGTTGGACATTATTTATATAAGAACATGAAACTAGTGAGAAAATACAGTACAGACAAGACTTTACTTTCTAAAAGTCCACAGTGTTAAAAGTACCAGAAGTTGACAAAACACATATAAGGCCCAAACATATGTACTCAAAGTATGTGAACGCAGACACATCTTGCTACGCAAGCTCGATTTCACGTTGCATCGTTGCGTTGTGAAATGTGTCAGAGCACAATTCACATCCTAACGCAAGTACGCACTGTATTCTCAGTGTTGCCGCAAAGGGCATGTGGTGATGGGGCCGTAGCCGAGCGCTGGTTTGTGAATGGAGAGCAAGGCCAGGAGGAATGAATGGGAAGGGAATTTCTCTAACAGCTGTTCTGTGTTTCAGTGAGCGACATTGGGGAGATAAAGGGGAGACAAGAAGCCCAGAGGAGAGAGAGAGAACTGAACCTGTGTGTGTGCTATGGCTGAAAAGCCCAAACAGAGTTTAATTGTTCAGAGTGAATAAAGTTTTCGTTGGAGTGTTTAAGATGGCTCCCACTTCCTCCTTTCTACACCTACAAAGGGATGTGTTACAGTGAGTCCTTGCCCTTCGCCGAACCTATCAAGACCCTCGCCAGCATCCACCAAAATCAACATCAGACTCAGGAACAGGAGCAGCACTTCCAGGCCCTCCTGCAAGCTGAAGCGGACGATCGACAGGTGCTGCGGAGCTTGATAATCCAGGCGGATTCTACCGATGCAACCCCAACCGCTGCCCCCGCCATGTCCCACTTCATGCTCATGAAGATGGGACAAGAAGACAACCCAGAGGCATTCGTAGAGTTGTTTGAGCGGGTGGCGGAAGCATCGGGATGGACAGAGACCCAGTGGACGGTCAGGCTGCTGCCACTGCTGTCGGGAGAACTGGCCGCACTCCCAGTCGCCAACCACCTGGGGTATAAGTACTTGAAGCAAGCCATCTTGCAACGGGTCGGCCGGAGTCCAGAACAGCACCGACAGCACTTTCGCTTGCTGACATTTAGCGAGCTCGGCCGCCTGTTCACATTCGCCCAGCAGCTCCGTGACGCCTGTCACCGGTGGCTGCTGGCAGAGGAGCATGACGCTGACGAAGTGGAAGATCTTGTGGTGCTGGAACAATTAATTGCCTGGTTGCCGAGAAGAACTGCGGAATGGGTCCAGTGCCACTGTCCGGCATCACAAGACCAGGCTGTCCAACTGGCGGAGGACCATCTGGCAACGTATCTGGGGGCCTCTCTCTCTCTCTTTCTCTCACCCTTCCACGTCTCCATCCTCCCCCGTTCCTGCTCCCAAAACCTGCTTTCCAGATCCGGAGCTTCCCCAACCCTCCTGTTCCATCTGCGGCTGTCTCCTCTCCCTCACAGGTTGGCGACTCCGCAGCCACTGGGCCGGTCTGGGCTGGTCTGCTGGCTCTGTGGGAAGCCTGGGCATTTCCAGGACCAATGCCAGCTGATGGAGGTGGGGGCGTTGGTTTGGATTCCACAGGCCGCTCAAGATCGAGCTGGGACGTACCGGATACAGGTGAGTATCCAAGGGGATACATATCAAGCCTTGGTGGATTCAGACTGTAATCAAATCTCAATTCATCAACGCTTGGTCCAAGGTGAGGCTTTGGATGCAGCACGCTGGGTGAGGGTGAGGCGCGTGCATGGGGATATTCACAATTATCCTTTAGTGCCTGTCATTATTCAATTCAGAGTTAAAAAGCATAGAATAGAGGCGGCAGTTAGTCCCCACCTCACCTATCCACTAATTTTGGGGTACAAATTGGCCGGAATTTACAACATTATTGAGGTGAATTTGTGTTGATGGGCCCATTAACAAAGTGTATCAGTGTGTGGTGTGCGATTCACTGGCTGGGGATGCGGTGCTGGGGCCATCTACATCAGCTCCACGTCAGGATGATGCAAGGGATGGGGAAGCCGCTGCCCCTGCCCTTAGAGGATTCCCTGCAGGGGATTTCTCTCTGGAGCAGACGCGAGACAAGACCCTTAGTCATGCCTTTGACCAAGTGAAAGTGACTGATGGTCAACATCTCCAGCCAGACATTGCACTCTCATACCTGTATTTTTCGATTATTAAGGATTGGTTGTATTGAGTTATGCAGGACACTCAGACAAAGGAGGATACAACCCAATTGTTAATGCCAAAGAGCTGTTGGGAAATGCTGTTCCAGAAGGCTCATCATAATCCAATGGCGAGTTACTTAGGGCAGGAAAAAACACTAAACCATCTGATGGCCAGTTTCTACTGGCCGGGCATTCATGGGGATGTGTGCAGGTGGTGTGCGGCATGCCGTGAATGTCAGCTGGTGAATCCCGCAGCCACCCCAAAAAAACCTTTGCACCCCCTTCCATTGATCGAGGTCCCCTTCGAAAGAATTGGCATGGACCTCGTCGGGCCATTAGAGCCATTTGAATTATTGTACGGGCATCGAGCGTGCAGCGTGCTCAACGTCCTGCCAGAAAATTGGGAGGAGGGACCTTCAAACAGCAAAAACAATATTCAATACGTTCTTGACCTGAGAGCAAAACTCCACACACTGGGGCAATTAACAAAGGAGAATTTGCTCCAGGCTCAAGAACATCAAAGCCGGCTGTATAATAGGTGTACTCGGCTACGAGAATTTACACCGGGAGATAAAGTTCTTGTATTACTCCCCACATCGAGCTCTAAATTACTCGGCAAGTGGCAAGGACCCTTTGAGGTCACATGGTGAGTCGGGGAAATCGATTTTGAGGTTAAACGAACGGATAGAGGTGGAGCATGTCAGATTTACCACCTCAATCTCCTAAAACCATGGAGAGAGGCGGTCCCCGTTACTTTGGCGATGGTGGTTCCAGAGAGGGAGGAGCTCGGACTGGAGGTGAACTTAAAAGCCACCGATCAAGTCACCTCGGTCACTTGCAGAGACCACCTCTCACCATCACATGTCACGGAGGTTGCCAGGTTGCAAGGAGAATTCTCTGACATGTTCTCGCCTCTTACCGATTTTACAAATCTCATAGAACACCACATTGAGACAACCCCAGGGGTGGTAGTGCGCAGTCGCCCCTATTGGTTACCCGAACACAAAAAACAAGTGTTACGTGAAGAAATCAAGTCCATGCTCGATATGGGGGTAATCGAGGAATCCCACAGTGACTGGTCCAGCCCAGTGGTCCTGTTACCCAAGGCCGATGGGTCGGTTTGGTTCTGTGTGGATTTCAGAAAAGTCAACAAGGTGTCTAAATTCAACGCGTATCCAATGACCTGCATTGACGAACTGCTCAATCGGTTAGGTGCGGCTCACTTTTATTCAACACTGGATTTGACAAAGGGATATTGGCAGATTCCCTTAACTCCCATGTCCTGAGAAAAAACTGCATTTTCCACTCTGTTTGGCTTACACCAATTTGTCACCCTTTCTTTCGATTTGTTTGGGGCCCCAGCCACGTTTCAGTGCCTCAGGGACAGAATTCTCCACCCACACTCTGCCTATGTCGCTGCTTATCTTGATGACATTATTATTTATAGTAATGATTGGCACCGGCACACTCAACATCTGAGAGCTGTCTTGAGGTCACTGTGACGGGCGTGACTTACGGCAAACCCTAAGAAGTGTGAAATTGGACGGGTGGAAGTACGGTATCTGGGCATCCACTTGGGTCATGGCCAGGTGCATCCCCAAATTGATAAGACCGCAGTAATTGCGACCTGCCCGAGTTACACCTACAAAGGGCTGTGTTACAGGGCACTACAGCAGATTTTCTTTTTTCAGTCAACAACTGCCATGGCGGAGCAGCAAATTGAGGAGTGTCTTGCCAAACGCAAACGCATCTTGCTACGCAAGCTCGATATCATGATTCGTTGTGTATTGTGTCAGAGCGCAATTCATAACATAATGCAAGTACACACTGTATTCTCAGCATTGCCGCAAGGGGCACTACTGCAGATTTTCTTTTTTCAATCAACAACTGTCATGGCGGAGCAGCAATTTGAGGAGAGTCTTGCCGAACAAGTTATATTATACAAACATATTTTTCTGTCGTCTTTTTAGCAAATACAAAAGCACAGTCCTCATCTGTTGACTCCACCACATCCAGTTTTGTGGTGCCTAAAAAACTCTTTCACCCCCTTGTGGTCCAATGTTGGCAACCGCCAGAGCAATGCACGAGCGTACATAATGTATGTACAACGGGACCATGCTGTCACGTTTTGGATTCCTGTTATGACTCTTATTTTGAAAGTTCCTTTGTTTCCCTCCATTGTCTCTGTCTTCAGTTCCTTCCTTAATTATATCCCAGGTGTTCCCCATTTATCTTGTTATCCCATGTGTATATATATACCCTCTTATTCCTTGTTCCTTTGCCAGTTCTTGTTTGTATGTAGTGTGTTATTTACCAGCATACTGCTGCTGAGTTTGTGTTATCTTCATTGTTGTTTCCTCTTCTGTTGTTTAATACTAAAGTTCTGCGTATGGATCTTCACTCTCTCATCTCTTCCCTGCATAAACCCTGACACACGTGTTGACCATGCATTGGCAAAGCGCTCACGTCTGCTTTTGCATACTTGCGTGAAGTATGTTTGGGGCCCATACAGTGCATTCAGAAAGTATTCAGACCCCTTCATTTTTCACATTTTGTTATGTTACACCCTTATGCTAAAATGCTTTATATTATTTATTTATTTTTTCACATCAATCTACACTCCATACCCCATAATGTCAAAGCAAAAACCCAATTTATGATAACTTTGCAAATTTATAAAAAAGAAAAAACTGAAATATCACATTGATATAAGTATTCAGACCCTTTGCTATGACACTTTAAATTTAGCTTAGGTGCATCCCATTTCTCTTGATCATCTTTGAGATGTTTCCACACTTTGATTACCACCTGTGGCAAATTCAATTGACTGGACATGATTTGGAAAGGCACACACCTGTCTATATAAGGTCTCACAGCTGAAAATGCATATCAGAGCAAAAACCATGCCATGAGATCAAAGGAACTGCCTTCAGAGCTCAGAGACAGGATTGTGTAGAGGCACAGATCTGGGAAAGGCTACAAACAAATTTCGGCTGTATTGAAGGTTCCCAAGAGCACAGTGGTCTCCATAATTCTTAAATGGAAGAAGATTGGAACAACCAGGACTCTTCCTATAGCTGGCCTCCTGGCCAAACTGAGCAATCGGGGGAGAAGGGCCTTGGTAAGAGAGGTGACCAAGAACCTGATGGTTACTCTGGTTGAGCTCCAGAGATCATTTGTGGAGATGGGAGAAACTTGCAGAAGACTTCTATCACTGCAATACTCACTGATCTGGGCTTTATGGCAGAGTGGCCAGATGGAAGCCTCTCCTCAGTGCAAGACATGCTAAAAAACACCTAAAAGACTCTCAGACTGTGAGAAACAAGATTCTCTGGTCTGATAAAATGAAGATTGAACTGTTTGGCCTCAATTTCAAGCATAATGTCTGGAGGAAACCAGGCACCGCTCATCACCTGCACAATACCATCCCAACGGTGAAGCATGGTGGTGGTAGCATAATGCTGTGGGGGTGTTTTTCAGTGGCAGGGACCTGGGGACTGGTCAGGGTTGAAGGAAAGCTGAACGCAGCAAAATACAGAGATATCCTTAATGAAAACCTGGTTCAGAGCACTCAGGACCAAAGGTTCATCTCCCAACAGGACAATGACCCTAAGCACACAGCCAAGACAACACAAGAGTGGCTTAGGGACAACTCTGTGAATGTCTTTGAGTGGCCCAGCAAGAGCAAGGACTTGAACCAAATCGAACGTCTCTGGAGAGACCTGAAAATGGCTGTCCATTGACGGTCCCCATCCAGCCTGACAGAGCTTGAGAGGATCTGCACAGAAGAATGGCAGAAAATCCCCAAATCTAGGTGTGCAAAGCTTGTCGCATCATATCCAAAGAGACTTGAGGCTGTAATCACTGCCAAGGGTGCTTCAACTAAGTACTGAGTTAAGGGTCTGAATACTTATATCAGTGTGGTATTTCAGTTTTTTCATTTGAATAACTTTTCAAATGTATCAAAATTCTGGTTTTTGCTTTGTCTTTATGGGGTATAGAGTGTATACTTTCTGAATGCAATGTATACCTATGCCCAACTGTACTGCATAATTTTAAACTTATTTATTCCTTTTAGTGCACTTAATTTTCAAAAGTACAGTTTTGGGGAAGTTTCTGAAATAACTTTTAATTAAACAATTTCATGTAATTTAAATAAAATATCTCTTGGTCATAATAAGATTAAGAATATATATGCCTTTTACTTTTGCCTATTAGAACTTAGTATAATATGTGTAGGAGTATGTGTGTGTGATTTCGGTGTGTGGAGGAGTGTGCGGCGTGCTGAATGGGCATGGGACAGAAACATTGGCTCACTAATGCCTCTTCAGTGCGGCTTGCCAGCACAAGTTTCTTTATTTTGCCCGTCACGGCCCCTTTTCTTCCCCCCTTAACAGTAATTGTGTTTCGTTACAGTGTGTTAGAGCTAACGAGGGACATGGAGTGAAAGTCAGCCAAGCAGTGAAAGACAGAGAGACAGACAGAGAGAGAGTGAGTTTCTCAGCAAGAAAGAACACATCCCAGATGATTCTCTCATTTGCTGTCAGACCAAGAGCACAGCAAGACTCTCTGTAGAACTTTGTAACAGAACACAATGTACTTGACAAGCATTCTGACAAATTCCAGTGATCAGCAGTTGGCGGCAAGCTTTCAAATGCACAGTAATTTTGTTTTCAACTACTCAATTGAAAACAATCAGTATTGCAGTTTTGTCAACATCATTTTCACAAATAATACTTAAGCTAATAATTTGTTGCCTTAACAATACAAAAAGTGTTTGTTGTCTATAAACATCAGTATTTCTGCTTTATTTAGTGAAATTAATATCAATGTGCCATATCAAGTTACTTTCAAAGGGCCCGGTGAAGTTAGTGTCTTTGTTAGTTGGCAACATGATATGACAATAGGCTGGGAGGCCCCTAGTGATGTCTGAGAAGCTGCACTGAAATGAATGCTGTCACTTTTTTTGGCTGCTGTAATGTTTAGGAGTATATAAGGCCACAGGTTTGGGACATGAGCCATTTAGTTATGGTATAAAGCAGCAGCGGACTCAACGTCAGAGTGAATGCTGCATCCCTCTGTGTCACTCTTAGTAAGGATATTTAATACTCTCCGTACTAGCCTGGCTCTTTGATGATCAGGATGAAAGAGATCTTTGCTTGGCCATAGCCACAGGGACCCCTGCTGTGTGTGTGTGCATGTGTGTCTTGCGCTCGCACGCCTTTGTGTCCACATATGTGTGTGTGATGGCTTCTGGCCAACAGCCCAGACCGTGCCCCGGGCTCTTACCATTGTGCAATGTCCGGCCTCTGGTCAGTGATTATCAGTCATTACAGCCTCAGTGGCCCTTATCTCAGCTGACCACTTATTAAAATGTCATTGAGGCATTTGAGCTCAAGGAGAAAGACGGAGCCGATACTTGTGATAGTGTCTTTGACTGCGCTGAACCCCCTAAACCTTGTGATTCCCAGACTGTGGCTAATCATTATGCTCTTCCCCTCCTCTTCCAGAGAGCTATTCTTAGAAACACAGGGCCCCCGTGAGCCTTTTAGTGCCATAGTGCCACGATCCTGCAGCCTGTGGCGCAACACCACCACCACACAAAGGTCCTCATCTTTTGACTCGCTGTGATGAGTCACGAGCGCACATGGCCTCTGTGGGGGACATTGTGGTAATTGACATGTGTTTGCCATTCATCATATGACGTAACAAAATGTCAAAACAAAACATGCTGTAGCATAAATGTAGCATAAAAGTAATCCACACTACTCCAGTGGTTCAATCTATATCTTCAGAGGCTATATGATTAGTGTGGGGGAGAAACAGATCAATATTTAATTTCTTTTTTACTATAAATTCTCCTCCCTATGTAAGTCACCAAAAACAAAAGAAAAAAGTGAAAGTGAAAGTGGAGATTGATAGTGAAAAAGGACTTAAATATAGATCTGTTTCTCACCCACACCTATCATATTGCTTCTGAAGATATAGATTTAACCACTTAATGTGCTCTAGTACTATATGAACCAGTGAACTTGTGAACTGTTATTTTGCACACCCCATACTCTCATTATATATTTTCACCTCTGTCTGTGTGAGTACCACTCAGTATGTTTACATACACAGTTATAATCAAGCTACAGTGGGGTTTTGTGTAGTCGAGATTCAATCATCAGTCTGTCTGAGCATAGAGTACATCAAATATTTCAAGGAAGGATGTTAGCTGAAGAAGTGCCAGTAATACATTTTGTGCATCATTTCTGTCTTTCAGAGCATGAGCACGATGAGGCCAATTGCTGTCTGATTAACGGGTATTATCTAGGTCTGTTTGTCCAACTTTGTAAACATCGGATGATTTCAATTGGACTGAAGCATTTACATGACATTTTAAAAACACAAATTATTGTTCTAGTCCGACTGAAATGTAACTTTTAAAGTGCATATGAATGTACTGACCGAGGCAATGCTAGTGTAAAACAGTGTGTGTGTGTGTGTGTGTGTGTGTGTGTGTGTGTGTGAACATGGATACTGTTTAACGATAAGATTAGAGTGAAGCCCAGTGATTGTTATGTTTCCTGTTTAGCTTCTTTTGATTACACTTAGATTAGCAGGGGCACTTTGAGGAGAAGTTAAATGACGGATCCCTTTTCCCAACTAAAGCACACACATGAAATAAATGATCATTATTTTTCAGATCAGACTGGCAGATTAAATTCTTTTAAAGGGATATTACACTTAAAAATGAAATGTTTGTCATTATTTACTTCTCGTTGCAAACCCGTAGGACTTTTTTTCTGTGGAACACAAAGATAGATATTAGGAATAAAATGTAAGGGAATGAAAGCCTCAGTCCCCATTCACTTTCATTGTATGCAAAAGAGCAGCATCAACATTCTTCAAAATATATCCTCTTGTGTTCCTTGGAAGAAAAAAGTCATAATGCGTTCGAAAGTATATGAAAGTGAGTAAATGATGACAGAATTAGCAGTTTTGGGTGAACTATCCATTTAATGGCACATAGATATTTCTGATTGTACCAGACACAGTATACAAGATAGTTAACCCAAAAACTAAAATTCTCTCATCATTTAACCTCTTTTTGATGATGAGTATGAGTTTCTTTCTTCAGCTGAACACATAAGGTCCATACAATGCAACTGAATAGTGACCAGATCTTTGAAGCTCCAAAAGCACATAAAGGCAGCATAAAAGTAATGCACACAACTCCAGTGGTTAAATATTTATCTTCAGAAGCAATATTATAGGTGTGGGTGAGAAACAGATCAATATTTAAGTCCTTTTTTACTATAAATTCTCCTCCTTGCCCAGTAGGTGGCGATATGCACAAAGAATGTGAAAAGGACTTAAATATTGATGTTTCTTACCCACACCTATCATATCGCTTTAACCACTGGAGCCTTATGAGGAACTTTTACGCTGCCTTAATATGCTTTTTGGACCTTCAAATTTTTGGTACCAGTTCACTTGCATTGTGAGGACCTAAAGAGCTGAAATATTCTTCTAAAAATCTTTATTTGTGTTCAGCAGAAGAAAGAAAGTCATACACATCTGGGATGGCATGAGGGTGAGTAAATGATTAGATAATTTTTATTTTGGTTTGAATATGCCTTTAATTCAGTCAAAAATGTCTCACTCAGTCCTTATCTCTCTTAAGCTTCTCCTCTTAATTTCTGCCAATCTCCCCCCAGCATCTCATCAGTTTAGCTCTAATCAATACAAAAGATGCTGCACATGTTGCTTTTGTATCAGTCCCCATGGGTGCAAGTCTAAGATCAGGTGATCTCTCCTCAATCCTCCACTAATGAGAATTGGTAGATGAGAATTGGTAGATGAGAGATGCACAGAATGGTGGATGTCATTGTTCTGCATTGCATGTGGAGGCCAATCTGAGATCACCTCCTCCGACCAATGTTGTTGAACACACCCTGTTAGTTAGGGTTAGAGTTAATTAGAGGAGGGGAGGTAGACGCTTTGGCCTGAAGTGTTGATGGTACTAATGACACGCCTGTCCCACAATGCACTTCTTTGATCTTTATTTGGTGTAGTCATTGTCACAAGAACAACATCAGTCGCTATTTAGATGACCAAGCATGCAAACTCAGTTCTTTAGGCAATTTATATAATCTATAAAACATAGAAGGGCAGCTTTTGATTGGATCATCTCTTGCCATTAAAACATGCGCAAATAGATTGATTTTGGTTCACAGGGCACAATAAATTCTACAGTTCATGCAGTTTCTGTTCAGATTTTATTTGTGGTCTGTACATTAACGTGTAGAACAAACACCTTAACAAAAGGCAACACTCTTTAATCAGTTTCTCACCGGAAGTGTTGATTCTCATAGGTGAATTATTTTGACAGTTTTTAAAGATGAAAATGTCAGTACATTATGATACACAATGCAGTTTGTAGAAAAGCTGGTTGAGTTATTGGTGGCCCTTCAGTGGATATGCAATTGCTTCCACATCTGGCTCCCATTGTTTAGCAGACAGACTTCACAAAAAATAAGATTTGGAACGGAAGAGAGTGTTGCAGTTGGCAGAAAGAAGGCCTTATACTATCTCCTTTTCTTTTACTCTCTCTCTCTCTCTCTCTCTCTCTCTCTCGCTCTCTGTGTCTGTTTGTCTCCCTCTCTCTCTCTCTCTCTCTCTCTCTCTCTCTCTCTCTCTGTCCCAGTGGGAGCCTTTCTCCTTTTTGCGCAAGTCTCCACCAGTGTTCACCATTAGCCAGGCTTTGTGCCAGCACTAGAGGCAGATGGTGACCCTGCTGAGGTCATGAGACCAGCGTTGCTATGCTGGTAACCATGACTGGAGAGAGGAAGTGGCGCTGCCTCAGGGACAGATGGGGTGGTTCCCATGTTGTATCTCTTGTGTCCTGTCTCTCTCGCTGTGACTGTCTGTTTTCCATGCTCCATTGGAATGACAAACAGCCAAGGAGGTATGATTCCTGAACTCTGTGTAGACTGCTGGATGATTCCAGCTTGAAATGATCAATTTATATTCTGAGGTTTGCATTGACATTCTGCCATTAAATCTGCCGTTAAAGCTGTGTCATAGGTTTTGTGTGAACACTGGTGGAGACATGTTTAAAATCTTTAAAAATCTGCCTTCATAACATAGCTGACCATTGCCTGCAAGAGAAAACACATATTTGGACAACTAGACTTTTAACTCTAAATCTTATCGTTACTGAGATGATTGTGTCAACCATTGTGACAACCTTCACCTGTGACAACTAGCACCGGTCTCAGTATATGCAGTATATACGGTATATATATATATATATATATATATATATATATATATATATATATATATATATATATATATACTGGCAGCCAAAAGTTTGGAATAATGTACAGATTTTGCTGTTTCGGAAGGAAATTGGTAATTTAATTCACCAAAGTGGCATTCAACTTATCACAAAGTATAGTCAGGACATTACTGATGTAAAAAACAGCACCATCACTATTTGAAAAATGACATTTTTTATCAAATCTAGACAGGCCCCATTTCCAGCAGCCATCACTCCAACACCTTATCCTTGAGCAATTATGATAAATTGCTAATTTGGTACTAGAAAATCACTTGCCATTATATCAAACACAGTTGAAAGCTATTTGGTTCATTAAATGAATCTTAACATTGACTTTGTGTTTGTTTTTGAGTTGCCACAGTATGCAATAGATTGGCATGTCTTAGCTTTTTCTAGAAACTCATCAGTCAATAATTGTTTTGAGGAATGAAGATTATTCAGTGCTTGATATTGCCAAAAAAATTAAGATTTCATACAAAGGTGTACACAACAGTCTTCAAAGACAAAGGAAAACTGGCTCTAACAAGGACAGAAAGAGATGTGGAAGGCCAGATGTACAACTTAACAAGAGGATAATTACATCAGAGTCTCTAGTTTGAGAAATAGACGCCTCACATGTCCTCAGCTGACAGCTTCATTGAATTCTACCCGCTCAACACCAGTTTCATGTACAACAGTAAAGAGAAGACTCAGGGGTGCAGGCCTTATGGGAAGAATTGCAAAGAAAAAGCCACTTTTGAAACAGAAAAACAAAAAGAAACGGTTAGAGTGGGCAAAGAAACACAGACATTGGACAACAGATAATTGGAAATGAGTGTTATGGATCTTAACCCCATTGAGCTTTTGTGGGATCAGCTAGACTGTAAGGTGCGTGAGAAATGCCCGACAAGACAGCCACATCTATGGCAAGTGCTACAGGAAGTGTGGGGTGAAATGTCACCTGAGTATCTGGACAAACTGACTGCCAGAATGCCAAGGAGTTTAGTAGTTTAAGAGTTTAAGAAGTTCTGAACATTTTTTCTATCAGATTGTAATAGTAATTTTTCACGTTATTAATGTCCTGAATATACATTGTGATCAGTTGAATGCCACTTTGGTGAATAAAAGTTCCAATTTCTTTCCATAAGAGCAAAATCTGTACATTATTCCAAACTTTTGGCCACCATTGTGTGTATGTATGATATATATATATATATATATATATATATATATATATATATATATATATATATATATATATATATATACACTATATTGCCAAAAGTATTCGCTCACCCATCCAAATAAATGAATTCAGGTGTTCCAATCACTTCCATGGCCACAGGTGTATAAAATGAAGCACCTAGGCATGCAGACTGCTTCTACAAACATTTGTGAAAGAATGGGCCGCTCTCAGGAGCTCAGTGAATTCCAGCGTGGTACTGTGATAGGATGCCACCTGTGCAACAAGCCCAGTCGTGAAATTTCCTCGCTACTAAATATTCCAGAGTCAACTGTCAGTGGTATTATAACAAAATGGAAGCGATTGGGAATGACAGCAACTCAGCCACGAAGTGGTAGGCCACGTAAAATGACAGAGCGGGGTCAGCGGATGCTGAGGCGCATAGTGTGCAGAGGTCGCCAACTTTCTGCAGAGTCAATCGCTACAGACCTCCAAAGCTCATGTGGCCTTCAGATTAGCTCAAGAACAGTGCGTAGAGAGCTTCATGGAATGGGTTTCCATGGCTGAGCAGCTGCATCCAAGCCATACATCACCAAGTGCAATGCAAAGCGTCGGATGCAGTGGTGTAAAGCACGCCGCCACTGGACTCTAGAGCAGTGGAGACGCGTTCTCTGGAGTGACGAATCACACTTCTCCATCTGGCAACCTGATGGACGAGTCTGGGTTTGGCGGTTGCCAGGAGAACGGTACTTGTCTGACTGCATTGTGCCAATTGTGAAATTTGGTGGAGTGGGGATTATGGTGTGGGGTTGTTTTTCAGGAGCTGGGCTTGGCCCCTTAGTTCCAGTGAAAGGAACTCTGAATGCTTCAGCATACCAAGAGATTTTGGACAATTCCATGCTCCCAACTTTATGGGAACCGTTTGGGGATGGCCCCTTCCTGTTCCAACATGACTGTGCACCAGTGCACAAAGCAAGGTCCATAAAGACATGGATGAGCGAGTTTGGTGTGGAAGAACTTGACTGGCCTGCACAGAGTCCTGACCTCAACCCGATAGAGCACCTTTGGGATGAATTAGAGCGAAGACTACGAGCCAGGCCTTCTCGTCCAACATCAGTGTCTGACCTCACAAATGCGCTTCTGGAAGAATGGTCAAAAATTCCCATAAACACACTCCTAAACCTTGTGGTCCTAAGCCTTCCCAGAAGAGTTGAAGCTGTTATAGCTGCAAAGGGTGGGCCGACGTCATATTAAACCCTATGGATTAAGAATGGGATGTCACTTAAGTTCATATGCGTCTAAAGGCAGATAAGCAAATACTTTTGGCAATATAGTGTATATATATATATATATATTAGTGCTGTCAGTTGATTAAAAATTTTAATTGCATAATTTTTTGTAGTTAATCACGATTAATCGCAGATTTTGAAAGTGCTAAAATCTGACACTATATATACTTATTTTCTTGTCAACATTCATTTATTTACATTTTAGGAAAGAAAACAAAACAATATGTAACAATATAATGCTTTATTAAAATTTTCTAAACAAAGCCTTCCACAATATAAAGATAGAAATGCACTAAAATAGCACCAATTCAAATAACATTAAACATTTCCCAAAGTCTTAGTGGGAGTTGACAAATTAAACGAACTAGCCCCCAAATAGGTTGCATATTCATTGCAATGGCCATTAAATACCTTACAATCTCATCCTCCACAATAGTAATCTGCCGGTAGACTGTGGTTATCCACTTTGTTAGAGCAATCGTGAAGCCGCATTCATGATTCGCATCAGAGCGTCAATGCCAGCGTTGAGCGCCGCTTTGAACTCCACATGAAAAGCACTTGCAGACAAAAAGCCTCATTCTGCATTTTAGTGATAGTTAAGACTTGATGTGCTTCTGCGGTAATTAAAATAAGCCTTACATAGGTTGGAAAATACTTGATTTCTATCACAAGTCCCATCTGGACTTGTTTTGTACATCAAATAGAGCTAAGAGCTCATTTCTCCATCATTTTATCACTGACAGGGAAGTACTGTCAGAGATTCTTTTATTTACTGAGATAACAACCTCCATGGCTCTATCATAGAAGAGAGCGTAACAGTCAACTAGTGTGTTACAACAGTACCGCCCATAGAATGTCTGTGGGACTGCCACGTTATATTGTTTTATGCTAAGCTTGCAGGCTCCTCTTGGTAGAAGGGCTCTGGTGCCGTGTTGTTTATGTTTGTGGCATGTGAGTCAGTGTAATGACTCCGGGCGGACACATTACAAAGGTTTCGCCCTTCACACCAGTGTTTATGCTGTATTAACGGCAAATGCGTTAATTATGATTAAGAAAAATTTAATTAGTTCTGACAGCCCTAATATTTATAAACACTCACTTAGTACTTTATTTGGAAGAGTATGGTCCTAATAAAGTGCAATACATGGTCTTCTGCTGTTGTATCCCATCAGCCTCAAGGTTCATTCTGAGATGTTATTCTCCTCACTACAATTGTACAGAGTTGTTACCTGAGTTACAGTAGTCTTTCTGTCAGCTTGAACCAGTCTGGCCATTCTCCGTTGACCTCTCTCATCAACAAGGCTTTTCCATCCATATATCTGGCACTGACTGGATATTTTTTGTTTTTGGCACCATTCTGAGTAAACTCTAGCGACTATTGTGTGTGAAAATCCTAGGAGATCAGCAGTTACAGAAAAACTCAAACCAGTGTAGATATATAGTATATTGAAGGCAAGACTGTGTAGTAAAGAAAAGCAGCCATCAAGTGTTCACCTTACACTGCAACTCCTTCAATACTGTTTAAAAAGCATCCCTGGTGGCTTCTCATGAACTTGGTTGGGAGAACAAAGTGCAAAGTGCAAAGCTGTTATTATATTTTGAATAGTCTAAAATACTGTATAAGATAGTTCACATAAGATAAATAGTTAACATTTTTGGTCACTGCATAATTCCCATTCTTCCATTAGTTATTTCATAGCTTTGATGACCTAAAATAGTGATAATAAAGAATGAGTGTGTCTTTAATCATCCTATCGACACAAACATAGCTTCAGTTGGAGTTTTTGCATTACCTTCTTTTCTCCTATTTCAATGCAAATTAATAGACATCTGCATTGCTGAGAGTATGATAATGCTGAAAGGTAAGAAGGCCTGCACTTTAACCACTGGCAAATAACCCAGAGGGATTTTGGTTGAAGTCTTGAGTAGGGCACCAAAGAGCAGTAAATTGGCAGTTGCCTGAAGCATGGCATATGCCTTATCTCTCATTTCCCTGTAGCCCCCAGCCAGGGAGAAACCAGAAACTGTCAGCCAGCCATGTCCATTAAGTCAATGAGGCTTGATAGCCTGCAGCCAGTCTACAGCTAATGCATTTAAAGGAACTTGTGTGAGTGCACTCAGTCCTTTGTCAGAGTGACGTGCAACAGACACGGGCCTTAGCATGCTAACATGATACAGGCACGTATCACATATGCACGTATCACATATAGACTGCCACGCAGTAGTCTGCATGCAAGGGAAAGTGCACCAATTATAATTTATCCCCTAGATAACCTTGAGTCTCCAGAGAGGCAACCCTCTTCCCCCACCCAAATCTCATTTCAGTGTTTTTTTTTTTTTTTTTAACCTTTGAAAAGCAGAGAGCCTAGTATTTTCTCTCAGACACTATGTCCTGGTCATGACCCTCATGCTCAGTGGCCACTTGCAGAAGTCCTGTCCACATGACCAGCATCTGGAGTGTCTTTGAGCTTCACCTGAGGGCCTGCTAGAGACTGATAGGATTGTTTTGCAAATGATATTGAAAATGTGAAAGGTCATGGTATTGATTGTGGTAAATTAGGGATGTCTTATGAAAGCATGATGTCACTGCTGTGATCCTATAAAAAACAAATATGTTATAAGATTAGTTATCATTTCCTTAATATGTACTTTCACAGTTATATTGTGATGCAGTATTGTAATTTTAAAATGTGGTTTACTTAATATAAAATCTAAATCAGTGTTGAGTGTAATCTAATTACAAAGTAATTAATTACTGTAATTGAATTACTCTTTAATACAAAAAGTAGTGTAACACATTACATTTTAAATTATTGTAATCAGGTCACAGTTACTGACTTTCAATTAAGTTAATTACTTTTAAGAACATTACTGGGTTTGTAGATATTTCTAAAATATTTGTATTTATGTAGAATACATGTAAAACATGTTTGTGTTTCTGTGACAGTCGAAAGGTGTGCGGCCCCTAATTATTCATTGTAAGGGAGATACCCATGGTCCTGAGGGTGTGACTTGTGTGCTAAAATAAACCAGGAGGAAATATAGACATTATTTTGAATTCATTGGGCCTCATTCATGAAACACAAGCAGAACAAATTTTTGTGTAAATCGTTCGTAAAACCGTTCTGACATAAATTGTCAGATTCGTGAAAGTTTTCATATTTTCAAAATGATGTGAATCTGGCGGAAATTTTTTGGGAAGGTCCTTTTTATGCGCAAATTACTCTGAATTTACTAAAATATTTACAAATGTTTCCTGAATGAGGCCCATTGAGCGAAAAAAAACTATTTTTTTTTTTTTTGAAAATAACTTAATTAGTAATGTGATTATTTTTCAATTAAGTAATCTGTAAAGTCAATAATCTGATTGCAATTTCATAGAAGTAATCAGTAATTTGTAGTGGATTACTTTTTTAGTTACTAACCCAACAGATCTTGATTTAAATCAATAGTGGCTTAAAGTTTCTTTCTCTGTTTCTCTCTCATCTTGATAATAATCGCAACACACATATAAACACACAGGTTGCGTGATTCCCACAGAGCAGCCATTCGTGTGATCCAGAGAATGCACTACTTTGTGGCAAAAAAGAAATTCCAGGTAAGATTATTTTTTTATTTGCAAACAAAAACAAATTCTCAGCAAATCTGAAGTTTGTATGATGTTATGGTACTACTAAGAACATAAATGCTTTTTGGACAAATGTTTTACTTGATTGTGGTATGAGATTTACTTTCAGCCACAACATTAAAACCACCTGCCTAATATTGTGTAGGTCCCCCTCGTGCCGCCAAAACAGCACCAACTTGCATCTCAGAATAGCATTCTGAGATGATATTCTTCTCACCACAATTGTACAGAGCGGTTATCTGAGTAACCATAGACTTTGTCAGTTTGAACTGGTCTGGCCATTCTCTGTTGACTTCTCTCATCAACAAAGCATTTCCATCCACAGAACTGCCGCTCACTGGATGTTTTTTGTTTTTAGAGTTAACTCTAGAGACTGTCGTGCGTGAAAGTCCCAGGAGATCAGCAGTTACAGAAATACTCAAACCAGCCCGTCTGGCACCAACAATCATCCATGCGATTATCTAATCAGCCAATTGTGTGGCAGAAGTGCAGTTCATAAAATCATTGTGATGCAGATACGGGTCAGGAGCTTCAGTTAATGTTTTCATCAACCATCAGAATGGGGAAAAAATGTGATCTCAGTGATTTGGACTGTGGCATGATTGTTTTTTGAGTCTAATCAGGGATTAACATGTTTTTTTATACATTTTGAGTGGAAGACGTTGAACAAGTTGAGAAGAGTAAGTTGGTTCTCAGTCACAGCAGATGCCCTTGCTGGATCCTCCAAAATACATGCTAATGTCAGAGGATTGCATTAATTGCTGTCCTACACACTTTCTTCTCCGTTTTTTGCGATTGTGCGTCACTTGATACTCGTTACTGCACTTTGTTTGTCTTTTCCCTTTACCCTCCCATCCTCTCTGCATCCTTTCATTTCACTTGCTTGCCTCAGTCCTCAATCTTCTTATTTTCTTCTTGTCCTTCTCCCCTCCTCTCACACACTCTTGTGACGTAGAACACACGCTTGGAGTGTTTGTCAGATGCTGCTGGCTAGATTTGCTGTGCCTGATGTTTACTCTCCTTTCAATGGCTCAAGTTTATCCTGAATTGGTTCATTTGTGCCAGAGATGTGTGAATGTTTGTATATTTTACTGACACTGATCAAACTGAGCTTAAGTTCTGTAGCAAAAGTTGAGCTTCACACATCTTCCACATGTTAGTTAGTAACTTCAAGTAAAGTCAAACAGCCAAGAGCGTCATCACCTGTTTGATCAGAGCGTACGCTTGGTGTCAGCAGATGTGAGTCATTTTCTTCAAAGGTGACAATCAAGAGAAAATCTTAGCCCTCTGGGCTCGTTGATCTAGGGCTGGTAATATCACAAGTTAAGAGAGTTCATCTTTGTGATGATCTGATTCTTTCCGACTTCATTGATCAAGGGGTTCACTCACATCTACCAACTGATTCATTATTTAAGGATTAATTCACCCAAAAAATTAAAATGATGTTATCATTTGCTGACCCTCATGTTGTTTAACCAGTATGATCTTCTGTGGAACACAAAAGGAGATGTTAGGCAGAATGTTAGCCTCAGACACCATTCACTCATGGCACCTTATTTCATACAGTGAAGTGAATGGCGACTGAGGCTAGCATTCTGCCTAAGGCCCTGTTTACACTTGGTGTTAAAATGCACTTTGGCCGATCTAATCACAAGTGGAGAAGTGAGATATATCACCATTTAAAATTGGTCATAATATGCATCTCTTTTGACCACTTGTGTTTGGATTTCGAGGGGAATGTCTCTGATTTCATGACAGCATACATCAATCATTATGTTCAGTGTATTTACTGCATGATAATAAAGCACAAAAAAAGTAAAAGAAGAAATATAATGCACTAAATATATGCTGCACAGTCGTTCTTATTTATACTTGCATTTAATTTATGCACAAACATGATGTTTAGAGCAGAATTCTCAGTTATTTTAGTACAGTGCCTGTATTAACTGAGCTTTAAATGTGTGTGCTTCACATCGGTGTCTCTGCACATTGATATCAGACACACCAAAGGAGTTCCGTGAAGTGTGCATGCACATTCGCTTTTTCAAATTTTCAGATCGGATGGTAATTCCCTTTTAAAGCCACAAAGTTTACCACCTCTGAGTGTGGTTGAAGTGGACAATTCTCAAAAAGCTTTGGACCCCATTTGTACCTGTTTTTAGCGTTGTCCCGTTTCAAATTGATTACCCAAAAAACATTTTAATTTAATACCAGGTGTACAGGGCTTATCGTCTGCTTTTGTGTTCCACAGAAGAAAAGAAAGTCATACAGGTTTGGAACAATATGAGGGTAAATTATAATTTCTGATATCCAAAGGTCTTTAATAAAACTGTTACTGATGAGTGTACATTACATTAGCTGGTTTGTGTATGTGTTTCTGCAGCAAGCACGTAAGCCTTACGATGTGAGAGATGTAATTGAGCAGTATTCTCAGGGTCACCTCAACCTCATGGTGCGTATCAAGGAGCTACAGAGAAGGTGAGATGAGAACTCAATTTAGGTCATGTGATAGCAAGTCATGAGGAAATTGTTTACCTTAGCATGACTGTGCATATATAAAATTTCATTGAAATAATAGCTGTTTAGATTACTATTTGATGACCTTTGGAGTTCTAGGTACATCCATCTCTTTAACTATTCCTCTCACATTCCATTTGCCATTTCTGTTCATGAACATTTCATGTGCTGCAATTGGCTCTGACAGGCTGGATCAGTCCTTAGGGAAGCCGTCTCTCTTCCAGACAAGTTCAGGTAAAGCTGGGTCATTCATTACACTCTCTGCTCGCTTATCCCTCCACCCCCACAGTGTTTTGCTATTGTGCAGCAAATCAAATTGGACCCTTTCTTTGCTTTTAATGTTGCTGTTTAGTGTTGTCTTGTAGTCTTAGTACACATTCATGGTTGTGGAGTATTTTATTATGTTTTAACTTGCCGATGTTCTTGTCTTCTGTAGAGCGCCTGAAAGACAAAGGCACGAACACTATTGGCTCCAGACTCAACAGGATGGAGGACAAGGTAAGCTCTTGAATATTTGTGCTACAGCCAGATTCGAGTTTGGCTAAATTTACTGAGAAGGAGATTTATGGCATTTTTGTGCTGGGGATAAAAAGTATAGGAATAACATGCCTTATCTTTAGAAACTTTTGAGGATTCATACAATATCACATACTCTTGAATTTCAGTAATCAATTTGGTCAAGATTGGTCATAACCAAGCCCTTCCAACAAGGTATTCATCGGTATAACGAGATCAAGCTCCAGCTCTTGAAATAACCACTAAATGCATGCAACAAAATTAGATTTACTGCAAAGACTCCATAGATAAAGATCTCTAAGCTTCATTCATCAAGACTTAACCTAGATGAAGAGTGAACCTCTCTTTTTCTCTGCCTTCACTTAAACATCACTTTTTGATGACTTTTTAAGCATTCTCTGTGAGTGATGTGTGCTGATAAGGGTGTTAAGGCTCTAAAAAGAACAGCATTCGGGCTTGTGTGTGTGCATGCTAAAGTAAGAGGTCTATTGGCCTCCCAGAAAGACGAGGATTAAGGAGCTCTACAAACACTCACTCTGCTCCTGTTCATTTGCCACTCCAGCCATAAATCCTTTTACAAACAGATCTCATCCTAGACATGAACTCGTAACAGCGCACACACTCTCTCTCTCTTTCTCCCTCTGCCTTTCTGTTTCTTGTAGATGTTTAACTAAATTGCAAATTGTCTCTTTTTATGGAAACCCTGTTGAAAATGTAAAAAAAAAAAAAAAAAAAAAATCTTTAATGAGAGTGTTTTGAGGCCATTTTAAGAGGAATGTTATCTTTTTTGCTGTTTAAAACAAAAAAAATGTGTGGATCAGATTACATTAAACTCATTTAGAAGGACTGGTTGTCAATACTGGTTGACACATACATATATAAATTGAACACCTCTGATTTGCCACTTCATTTAGTTGCACAATGAACATATCTGTGATTGGTTACATTTAGGGCTGTCGATTGAATGCGTTAATTCAACACGATTAATAATCTAAAAAAAAATAGTGCATAAAAAACTATATAATTACTCAATTAAAAACTGAACTAATCATGTCCTCGACTGTAATAAGGAATATTCCTACCATCAATTCAAGCAATTCAAACCTGTTTTCAGCAGGGGGCAGTAAGCAAAACTCAAGCTGTACATGCAACGCACAGCTGTGCTGAGAACAAACCACAATCAAGGTCCTGGTATACTTTGTTGTTCTGTGTTCCAGATCGGATCGTGCACGGCCGACCGGGTTGCCTTCCAAAGTATACTTTTCTGACCACGAGTGAATACGAACGCGTTCGACGCATGCACACTACTATGGTTTGTGATACTCTTTTAGTACTGTCAATGGCCGGCGCATGCGGCGACAATATGCACAGACAAGGACCGTGTCGGCGGGTCAAGAAAATCCGGGTGGGGCGCGGTCAAGCCGCGCGGCTGCGCTGATGACTAAATTTGCGTCACACATACTGTGCACGGAGTGATCAGCAACACGAACAACTGAAGTATACTTTGGCCTTCAGGCTTGCTTGACACTAGCGAAAGCACAAGATGAGATAGCGTCCTTGCATTCAAACACAGCTGGACGTCCAATTCCGAATGCAGGGATGTCTAAAAGTGTTTTTCTAAGTTTCAAACTACATTAAAGAGCCACGCTCTCACTACATGACTACCTGAATCACATTAAACAACAAGGTTTCTTGTCATCTGTCATCTTCTTGTCTTAGCAGCGCACATACTACAGATCCCAGACAAGGTGCACAAGTTACAATATCTTTTGCCAAGAGGCATCCCGGGCCAACAGTGAACAAAACGTTTTCTCACATAAATCACACAAGTTTTTCCCAAAATAAATGGTTATGATCAGCTCGCTGTCCAAATTTTTTGTGTACTGATTTTGTCTGAAAAACAAATGGAGAGATGAAAAAAGCAAATATGGCAGAAACAATGATTGGGAAGACATAGGCAGGATGTCTGTGTCTGTTTTGTAAAAAAAAGTTGGAGGTAAATAAAACAACACAATGTCAAGTAGAGTGCTCAGACCATATATTTAATAAAACACAATTATGATCAAATTGTGGCTTTTCATTCCTGTCCAAAGATGCATGATAAGATGTGATTGGCTGGAGCAGTTCGCCATTGTCACTGCATCACTCACACTACAAGATTATGTGGCGATAATATCAGATCACGTCGCTGAACTGTTATGTGGCTCAAATCATGTCACAAAATTGCTCATAATTAATGAGCATGGCCAACCATAGCAAGCACCGATTTAGCTGCAATCCTGGGGTTTTGTCACATTGTCCCCCATGGTGCAATAATGTAAATATATCTCATGTACATATGTAAATACACATATTTAATTCAATAACTGTACATACCCCTTGCACATATATTACAACTTGCACATGTACATACGCCATTCTGTTAAATGTCCTATTATTTGTATGTCTATTTATACTCTTACCTTGTTTTATATTGTGTCTCACTGTAATGTTCTGTGTGGACTTGTTTCTTCTATCACCAAAAAAAAGAAAATCCTTATGTACGTGAGAACACTTGGCAATAAAGCTAATTCTGATTCTGATTCTAATTAAATATAATTAAAGCTGCACTATGTAACTTTGTGCTATCTAGCAATATCTGTGGTTGAAATTTAAAATTCCAAGCAATTTGCGGAAGAAGACATTATGTCCCTTTCGACACTGCTCTTCTGGCAGATGAATCTCATGATTTGAGGTTACCTGGACATCGGCTTTGTGTAATAATGACTGAGAGATATTTAGAGCTAGAGTTATAACATGCTATTTTCATGTTGATATAAATATATTATACGATTAAACATTTAAAAATGAAATATTTCTTGCTTTAATGAAGATAAACAACACTCTTATTTACATATTTTGAATGAATGAATTGTACACTTTTCTGACACTACACTCTACACACTTTTACATAGAGAAAAGGGGACTCACCACCAGATGCAAGTATATTTTAATATGATTATTCAAGTGTTTTATATACTATTAATGTTTGTATTGTATTGTATTATCAATTTAAGAGGTGAAACTCGTGATACTGCTGATTCGAGTTCAATGTAAGACTTAATTATTTTTACATTATTAATCTTTTCAACGAAATCAATGAAGAAAACGTTTGATGAAAAAGGCGCATCATGAAGATTATTAAATATTTAATTAAATATTTGATATTTGATTTGATTAAAGTTTGGTATGTTACAGTTTGACAATTTTTGTCCATTTTGCACACCATCAAGTAAAATATATTATTTTCGTTGATTAAAATTTTATGTCATTTTTGTAAAACTGACTAAAACTAATGAATATGACATGATGAAATACTGCCTATTTTTAAGGACATTTTTGTCAAAAGAAAACTGTGACTAAAACAAAAAACTGAAAAAACACGGCAGTTGATAAAGCAAGTGAAACTGTAGGCCTAATAACACTGTAAACTAAAAACATAAAACGAGCAATAATGGGGATAAAACCTACTTTATTAAACATGAAAATAATATGTACAAGGAGTCAATTTCAGAAGTCATATGTATTAGTAAACATGCACAGTAACTTCCCCTGACAATGGATTGCGATCGGTAAACACGAGTAATGCTCGATTCAACACAACATACTGTATCCAATTCCAAGCATTATAGCAGGTAAACAACTTCGCCAAACGGATAACAGATAAACATCCATCCAGACTGCAGCGATGCTGTTCTGAACTGAGTTGAACAGTGTCCTCAGCTGGCACTTTTTCCTGTGTTTACGGACATAACGTCATGACGCAAAGAGGAACGACATAACCCAGCGATTTCGCACCAAATCCGACCCAACAGTTCAAAATAAAAATAAAAATGTTTATAGGCTTACCGAAATAAATCCGGGGTAAGGTAAGGACATTGTTTTGAACAATGATTGTTTATGTACTTAATCAGTAATGACAATTTGTTCATTTATAACCAAAAAAATCGTACATAGGGCAGCTTTAAATATAACTATTTATAATTAAAAATTGTAATCGATTGACAGCCCTAGTTACAATGCTCAGGCACCACAAAAAAAAAAAAAAAAAGTTTTATATTGAAAGATTTGATGCATCTGCACTAGATCTAAATGAAATACTGTAATTTGACACTTTTCACAATTAGTTATTTGCAACAGCTGTAATCTCGATTATTTTTACGATTAATTGTGCAGCCATAGTATGATACTATTTTACTGAAATAGTGAAAACGTAGAAGACTGTAGATTTCATTGATCTCATTTATTGTGCCAGGCATCTTTCTGTGGCGATAGTACTTGATGTACTGAGAAGCCACATTTCCCTGTGCAAAACCAGTGGGAAGCACAGTGTTTGACTTTTGTCTGTATGAAACTGTTTGAATCTACTTGCCATTTGTTGTAGATTCTGTGTTGACAGCATTCAGTTAGGACAGGATGCCCTGCCCCTTACAGTGTCATTCTTTTTCCCATAATTCTGTGGTAAACAGGAAGCAGGCAGTGTCTAGCATAAACAGGAACAAATAGCCTTAACTTTTTTTGCAAACACCCGCCTAAGCAACTCATCAGTGTACTGTTAGCACCGTATTCTGCTTCCATGCGTCCTTTTCTGATTTAGGACAGAAAAATGTATTTTTGATATTCCATTAAAATTTTTAAACTAAGTAACAAAAATCAAATACATTTATACAACATGTATATTCAGGCAAGAAAAAAATGAACATCATTTATGGCTCTTTATAGTTTTAGTTTTGATAGATAATCGTTCCATGATTTGTAAGGACAAAGCTGTAAATGTTACCTTTTCTAGGATTACAACAAGCTTTTACGTGATTTTTTAGGATGGATGTAACATGCTAGTTATGGATCATGTGTGCTTGGTCACATCTAATTGCTTTAAGTTTCCACGCAAGTTTTTTTTCCCCCTCTTTGTATAACAGTGTGCATATTTGCATGCCTCTCTACATGGGGAGTGACTATATGTTTACATGCTGAAATCTGTGTATTTGTGCATGTGTACATGTGTTTGTGTGTGACTGTGGTGGCACTATCATTGTGTAAACTGTGGTTCACCAAGGAGACACTCGTCTGGTTATTTCTAATGGGGTGTAGACAGCCCTGGCTCCACACATCACTTAGCTTAAACCCAGAGGAAAGAACCTCATGACATTTGCCTCCCCAACTGTAGAAGAATTGCAAGTATGCGTCTGATAATTTTCTTCCTCTCAAACAAGAATCCCTTAAATATTTAAAACAACAATCCCTGCATGACTTCTTCAGGCACATAGACAATTGCTCTGCCATGACTTTAAATAGTTCATATATGGACTAAATACTTAATGATAAGTTAGTGGAGTCCTGAGAGGATAGATTTGCACCAAAGTCTTTCTAGCAAGTCAGTCCACTGGCGGCCATCTTTGGAACGCTCTTGAGAAGCTATTTCCAGTCATGAAAGTGCAGCAACTATCTACGTGAATGGGGGAACACTGAAATCTCCAAAACAATTGGTCAAGATTATGACCAAAGAACATATTTCAAATCTGCAGTCAAATCTGACAACAATGGAACCATGAATTGTGCTTCCTTACCTCAGATAATGCTAAAAAAAATTACATTTTATCTTTGTTTTATCTTATCTTCTTTATAAACGAAATATCATATAGATAATGCACATGCCCATTCTCGACAGGCGAGGTCTGTATCTAAAAGGTGATTGACTCTTTTACCTGTAAGGCGGGACTTCCTTTCTACATCCATTGACCATTGGGAGCTCAGTTTGTCCCATTAATTTTAATAGAAGTGGCCCATCTCTGCTAAATAGTCTTTTTTTGCACTCAACAAAATTATGTGAAATCACCCTTCAGTTTAAACAAATCAGAATGGCCTGATCGTTTTATTTAGCCGAAACTCTTTAGACTATTCATCATCATCTCTTTGATCAAACCAATTCATGTTGCCTAATCCCATTCACAATATATAGAAGAGTTGATGTGTTTGCCTTTGCTAGTCCATTTATACAGATGGGACATTTTATCATTTGTTCTTTTATGTTTGGTATTGGCAGATTGTCTGAAGTTTATGACATATGTAATTATGCAGGCACTGTAACTATGTTATTTTAGACAATGTTGTCACACACTCGTTTCTCCACAGATCACACACATGGACATGACACTCAACCGCATTGCTGAGTCTCTGAACCTCCTGTTGGTGAGAGAGAGAGAGTCGGATTTAGCCAGACGGCAGGAACGGGGTGGCAGCATCCACAGACAATCAGAAAACCAGGGCCTGACAGTGCCAGACAGGCAGGACAGCCTAACTTGCTACCAGCAACTCTCCACAGAGACCTTTAACCTCTCCCGTGAGGACAGCTGAGTGACTTAAGTTCTACAAAATCACAAAGTGCCTGATACTGGCTCAGTTTTGGCTTGAATTAATAAAGAAGGTTTTATTTTGGGTATAGGAACATATGAATAAAGCTCATCTCAGGTTCAGAGTTGGCTGTCCAGAGAATGTACCAAATAATCCTATTGATTTTACTGTAATTTTGTTGGACAGTTGGATTCCTTCTAAAGCAACAAGGCATGTATACATATTTTAGCATACAATTATGTAAGTATTATGTTGGCTTTTTGGTATTATCCAATTGATGCTTTCCTTTTATTTTTATTTTTTTTTTTTAAAAAGAAGAAAAAAAAAGAAGAGAATACTGGGCTCAACAATAAGGATGTCCCGCTGGCCCAGGGCCAGTGTGAGAGAGTTTCGGGCCAGTTGATGGAACTGCCACTTGCCCTGTTAGGCCAGTGCTGCAATGTCACTAAATATTGCATTCGCTGATCTTACTGTTGTTTTTATTATTATTATTATTATAAATTATCGATATACTGAGTATTGTTCTATTCAGTTTTAGCAGCATTGTGAGAGTCTTAGAAGCGTTAGAATGGGATGAAAATTATAAACCAGTCATTAATGTTTTGATTTGTATATTGTTTTCCAGCAAAGCTAGTTTTTGGTAAAGAAAACTTAACTTTAATGAAAAATATTATTCCTGGCACACATATACAGTACATTAGAAAAAAAAAAAAAAAAGAAAAGAAAAAAAATATATATATATATATATATATTGTGGAGAGGCCAGTGAAAATGTTGGCAGGGCAAGTAAAATCTGAACTACTGGCCTGACAGGGCTAGCAGAAAAAAAAAATCCTTACTGTTGAGTCCTGGAAAATATAATTTTGTGACTAGTTTGCCCTCTACCCTCTATATACGAATGTTACAAAGAACACATTATTCTGAAGTGTAATGAATTGACGTTTTTATTGGGTCAATGAATACTACTGAAAATTGACAGGAACAAAATATCCGATCCTGTTTATAAAATGCTAATAAACTGTTTAGAGGAGTATAGATCTGTGAATAATATATTGAATTCAGCTTCTTTTCACTTACCTCTGTCCTCCAAATTAAGTTTATATTTATGTCAATTCACAGATGTACAAATATGAATGTGATTTTTTTAAGTATCATATCTTTCAAGCAATACTACTGATTCAATTCTCCAGTAAACAGTTTCATCCAAACTGTGATTTTTATAAAGTACTGTTTTTGTTTTGTTTATTCACTTTGGCAAAGATGCAATACTGGCAAAAAAAAATTCTGGTTTTATCCTGAATAAATAACTTGTCGGTCCCTTCCGTCTCCTGTTTGCGGTGCTTTCATTTTCCCCATGTTTCCAAGGGGTCAAACATCTTCAGTATTCAAACACAAGTGTGTGGGCAACCCAGGTTTCCGCTCTTTACCTGCACCATCAGACCAGAATGGTGCTATTTATGCTTGTGTGGAGGCATTTATGGCATTCAGGAGCAGTTGCTACCCTTTTTCTAAAAGTCTTTCAGTGACGCTTTCATAATTCCTTTAGAGTATACCGACAGATCAATGACTTATGCAGCACACGACCATATGGGGAGCACTGTGACCTCTGATCTTATGACAATACATTTGCTCTCAGGGGTGAGGGGCGTTGTTGCTATGGGGATGACAACATGTGCACCCTCTGGCCTTATCTTGGGCAGGAACACGGCTGTCCACTCTGCCTTTGTTCACGCACAGCATCTCATATGGGCCATTGTCACCTGTAATATGTGCAACAAATCCGACATTCCATCACATACGCTCCTGAAAAGCATGACAATTTTGTCTTTCTTGACTTACCATTATAATTGAGTTCTAAGGATTATGCACCAGGAAAGGCAAAGTAGCAAACCAGGATATCCATTCACTCATAACCGTTAATGCTGACTTAATCTTTAATTGAAATAACCAGACATACCATGCCACTTATAAATGGTCAACCATAAGTAGACTAAAGTCCCAAATGGGAAGAGGAATAAGAAGAGTGCTTTCTACTCTTTAAAATATACCTCCTCATGGTAGGACAACAATGGAATCAACAGGACAACAGTATTGGCAAGCAAAACAGAGAGCAGGCCTGCAACAGAGGGGTCGGGCCCATATGCCAGCAGATAAATGATAAGCCTTTGTTATTCGTTTAAAAGGATGTACTGCTGTCACTGTCTCTGAGACTACTGAGCAAACTTTGGGACCAAATGCCATTAATTCAAGCTAGTGAACCCATAGAGGTGTATCCAGCCTTGAAGACACAGCTTGTCAGTGCCGCCACTAGTTTTATGGGGTTTTTGAGAGAAAGAGAAGCAGCTCAGAATTGGAAAGGGCTATAAAACAAAGATTGCAGGTGTTTATGTGAAAGAGGGAATAGCGATGTTGGGAGGGTCATTTCCTTGTTGTAGAAAAATAAATAAATCAATGAATAGCAATGGAAAGTAAAAACGTGTCTGTATTTGATTTTCATTTTTAATATTATTTTAAAACTGACACTTTGTTATATATATGTTGCCAGTTCTAGTTTGACTCTTTTTTTTTTTTTTTTTTTTTTTTTGGATAAAAGTTTTGGGGGGAAAGTTAGAAAAAACATTCTTTAGAACTGGCTCTGATAAATGAACTACTCAACAGTTATCATATTTATGTTTTTATCAGCAATACTTATAGTGTGTGCTAATGCAGTTCTTATATTCAGAAGTTTGCATTTACATCATTGCACAGAAAAGGAGTCAAAATCTCAAATTGGACAGATTGTATGGGCTGAATGAATGTGTCTCGCTGGGATTTCCTGATAAAAGTGGAGGTCCCATGAGCCTGACGAGGTAATCCATTTTCTCAGAAACCCAGCTGAGCTATAACCGAACATATTGGAAACCCTGACAATCTGGACATAATGATTTTAGTGTAAAAGCCCAAATAATGAGGTCCCATTTAAACCCTGGGGGATCCAATGTCCTCACATTACAAATCGGACAATTACGTTTATTAAAATCGTTTTTCATTAATAATTATGAGGGGTAGTACAGGACGTGGTGTCTAATAACATTTGGCCAATGATCGATGCTGTATAGTTACATGGAGATGCAGCTTTCGCAAACGCAATACCACATTTGATACAAAACTATTTAACAAACGGAACGCAAAAAAAAAGTCGTTTAGATCAATCGAAGCAGTTTAAACTGCTTGATAATGTTTAATGTGATGTCAAATTGCTTTCGCATGCTTACTATGTAGACCTATTTATTTTGAATGCCTGCTTCTAAAAAAAAAAGCCTTCGTTAGTGTTATTACAATTGTAGTTAATTATATGTACATGCATAGACGATGTTTACTCTATATTGTGCTACCCAACAATCTTTTCTGCGTTAAATTTGTTTCATCGTCTGAATTGCTGAATTGTGTTCAGTCGCTGGCATGACAAGACAGGCTGACGGATTGGAGTATCTCTGTTTTCTTGCACACGACTAGATACGGACTAGAAACAAAACCAGACAGGATTTGTGAGCACCGAGTGCTTCTGTTAGAGCACAAAGCCTCATTTGCAGGTGAATGCGATGGCACTCGCTTCGCCTTACGCCTTTAGCTTCCTTTGTTCCATTTCGCCTTTTTTTTTTTTTTTTTTTTTTTGGTGCCAGATGGTCATGGAAATGGGAACTCCTTTAAAGAAAGGCTATATCTGGAGAATCACTGGCACTTTTCACTATACTCTAAACGAAATTAGAGGAAATATTTGGGAGTATGTAAAATTAGTTAATTGTGCATATAATCTTATTTTATCAGCCCTTCCCGGTTTATTATGATCATAGTTCCAAAGAGTATTACACTGTAGAGAAAGTGATCTGCAGTTTTTACACTGAGATTTATTTGGTTTGATATATACAAGTTGCTTTCATTGGTGTAACCTAACGTGGTCAGGCTGATTTCCGTCATATTAAATAAGCTAATAATTTTGACTGAACAAAACTAGTTAACTTAAATGATACTGCGTGGAGCACTTTTTAAAACCTTGTTACAGTGTAGGCCTGCTTTAATTACACGCCTGTGATTGTTCCTAACAGTATTAGGCTACACTTGTAAATACTAGTTGTATCAAATTAATACAAATAAAAAAATAGTTGACTCAACTTAAGCTTTATTTTGACTATTCTTCAGAATCAGAATCAGAATGAGCTTTATTGCCAAGTATGTTTACACACACAAGGAATTTACACACACAAGGAATTTGTCTTGGTGACAGAAGCTTCCAGTGTACAACAATACAAAACAGCAACAAGACTTTTAAAAAATATATTAAAATTGAATAAAAAATAGATAAATATTGAAAAGAAAGTATATATAGAATACACAATAGACAATATATATATATATATATATATATATATATATATATATATATATATATATATATATATATATATATATATATATATATATATATATACACACATATATATATATATATATATATACATAAATATATACACACACACACACACACACATACATACATACACACACACATACACACAAACACATACACATATACACATATATGAATATATATACATACATACACACACACACATATATAATATATATATATATATATATATATATATATATATATATATATATATATATATATATATATATATACATACATACATACATACACATACACACACACACATACACACACACACACACACACACACACACATATATATATATATATATATTCATACATACATACATACACACACACACACACATACATAGTACAAATCTAAATACAAATATGTTATATACAGATAGTGCAAGGGAATGTAATGGCAGAAGAGATAAGATGTGTTGGATAATATAAAAAAAACTAAGCTGTATATTGCACATTAATTATTGCTCAATGGGGCAATTTAACTGTTCATGAGATGGATAGCCTGAGGGAAAAATCTGTTCCAGTGACTGACGGTTCTGGTGCTCAGAGCTCTGAAGCGTCGGCCAGAAATCAACAGTTCAAAAAGATAGTGGGCTGGGTGAGTGGGGTCCAGAGTGATTTTTCCAGCCTTTTTCCTCACCCTGGAAGTGTACAGTTCTTGAAGGGGTGGCAGGGGGCAACCAATAATCCTCTCAGCAGTCCGAACTGTCCTTTGTAATTAAAACTTACTAGTTTTAATTAAGTTACGTTACCCTCTAAAACTAAAATTAATAACAGAGACTATTTATTTAGGAGAGACAGGCCACTTCTATTAAAACTAATGGGATAATTGGAGCGCCCAACACTCAACGGATGTAGAAAGGAAGTCCCGCATTACAGGTAAAAGAGCCAAATCACCTTTAAGATACAGACATCACCTGTCAATCAACTTGAGAACGCGCATGCGTATTAACTATTTTTCATTTATTTATTTTTTTTAGCATGAGGTAAAGAATCACAATTTATGATACCAGGAGGGCCGTAGCTAATGGGGTGAAAGGTGATAACGATTCTAGGGACTCGTAGGTCCAGGGAGGGCCCACAACAAATTTTAAACTGTATATTTTCATATGAAAGGGGCCCAGAGCAAAATACAGTCAGGGGTCCCAGAATTCCTTGCTATGGCCCTGGATACCAGTATGTCAGATTTTGCTGCTGATTTAAAATATGCTCTTTCATCGTAATCTTGACCAACCATTTCTGAGATTTTGGTCTTTCTCCATTTAAGTAGATATGACTGGAAATAGCCTCCCGAGAGTGTTCCAAAGATGGCCGACAGTGGACTGACTTGCTAGAAAGACTTTGTTAATAATCAAGTGTTCCTAATTAAACAGTACTTGAAATGTCACATTTTGGAATCATAATTCAAATGTATACGTTTTTAAACTTTTGGCTTCAAGTACAACTTACTCAAAATTATCAAGTACAAAATTGCTGCTCTGTGGGACACCAATAAGCCCTTGTGCTTGAAGAAATGATGTATGTTCGCAAGGGAACTTGCGGAGAAATATATTAATTGTTATTAAGAAATAAATATAGCCTAGATTTATTTCTTATGACTCTTGTTGTTGTTTTGTTGTAGCTGGTTGATATGTGACTGGTTGAAAGTCACCATTACTTGACATGTAATTGTGATTGCTGTTATTCGTTAGCCTAAAGTAAAACTTGATGGATACTACATTGACGGAGGCAATGACATCATTTAAGAGCTATTAATATGAGCAAGTAGACATATGGCTACTCAACAACCAAATGAAACGAAATGTATTTTGTCAACCAAAAATATATATATATATATATTGTATTGATATCAAAGTTACATATACCTAGATTTTGAGCACAATTACATTTCATTTTGTTCAATATATTTGATGTATCTTTTTGTTCTTGTCTCATTTTCCATACGCTTTCCCCCTGGCTCAGTGACATTAAAGATTTGGCGTGTGGTGGTATATCTATAGTAAATGTTATTCACTGATAGTGTGTAGGTAGGGGGAGGGGAGGCAGGTGGTTGGCGTGTAAATAGAAGGAGCCCATTTTGTTCAAGTCTTGGTAAGTGTTTCATTAGCGGGATAGCTGAGAGGGTGCTGAAAATGAAGGTCTTATGTGGACAAAGCGGGGTTCCAAGGGCACCTGCCTCCTTCATAATGGAAAGAAAATGGCATTTAAATCCTCCCTATAGCACGCAGCTGCCCGCATATCCCTCCCCACAAACACTGAGGGCGGAACAGCTGAGGCCGTCCCGTTTAGAGGCCAAACTTTACACTTTTTGTCACCGGCAAAATGCTGACGCCCCAAAAGTGTTGGGCAAACATTTTTCTGTCGTTTACCCACATCCCATCCATTATCTCATGCCTCTCTGTGTTGAAATGTACTGTAAGAGTACATACACAAACACAAGTGAATACGACCAGGTTAGCAAAAATATAATTTAATTTACATTTTGATTCAAAGATACAATGCGAGCTACAGAATATATTTTCGAAACACGGCTCAAAAATATTCTTTACATGATGCTGCAAATTAAACACAACATAAAATATGGGCGAAATAATCAAATCAATAACAATAGCTGTAAATAATAAAGTGTAACAAACTATCAATGAAACATAAATAAAATAAGTTAGTAGAATATTTCAAAAGAAGAAAATTCTAGTCTATTTAGAGCAGTGTGGCCTAGCTCTCTACACAATTAAAACAAAATAAATATAAAATTGCACCGTTTAGATACTGTAACACTTCAACAAAGTCTCTTATTGCTGCATGCATCTGAGTTCAAGTTTCGTCCACTTAATCGTTTCCTTTCATCCGCTCTGCAGATAAACTCAGGTGGACTGCTGTATTTTCAGTGGAGTGCAAACATCTGTAAAGCAAATAAAATGACACAAAATTAAAAAAAATAAATAAAATAAAATAAATTCCACCCCAAAGAAACAAGCATTTGACATAGACGTTAAAATGTTAATTCAACTCTTGAGAAATGATCACGACATTTCGCGTCATCAGAAAAATACAGACAAAACGATCACTACTAAAAAAGGAAAATCACAATATTTGATAGCCTATACGTACCATCTTATTGTTTTACGTGGCGTTACTTCGCGGCTGGCGGATGTGCGTTCATCCTGCTTGGACTCCAGGGTCCTTTTTCTCTTCGGGAAGAAGTCTGATGGCAAATCATGATCTGCTGTTAGACATGCAGTTTACATTAAAATGAAACCCATTTGAAAAAGCTGAGACATGTAAATGCAGTTGTAGGGTATTTACCTGTAATTGGAGGTGGGCTGTTTCTGGAGGACTCTGGCGTGAATGTTCTTTTTCGTCTATTTCTTACGAATACAGAGGGAGCAGGTCTTGAGTTGAGAGCACCGGAGTGATTCTCCTGGTTAAGCTCGTTGGATCGACTCGGCATGTCGGCAGATTCTTGAACCGGACCGCTATCCGTTATCGATATCGCATGAAATCCCCAGTCAACGACGGATGCATCTTCTGTTGCATTCGCAGACACCGCGGCCCGCGCTCTCTTATTTTGCATTGTATCCTTATAGAAAAATGGCAAACTGTCCTGTGATATCGCTTCCCATTCGTAATCTCCAGGCAATGGCGAGTTGGTCTCAAAGTTAAAATTCCACCGGCTCTGGTCTCGCTCGGAGATCTCCTGCAGTTTGAGTTTCATTTCACAGTGCAGTTCCTCGTGGTCTACGGGTCCGAAAAGGTTGCGACAAACCCTTGTCCGGGCGAGAAGGGGAAAGGTTCTCCGTGCAACATGACGCTCCGGATTGTTAGATATGTCCACGTTTGCCATGGTGCCTTTAAAACTCAGTGCGTGGAGACGGAAAGCGACGTTTGTTTGGTACTTGTTGTTTGTAGTCTGTTTATATCGGTGCCGGTGGTTAAAGCCCAGGGTTTGTACGAGCAAAGGCCTCCGATTGGCTAGATGGACACCTCTCCCTGTGTAATAAACCCCCCACCAGCATCAGCACTGTCACCTTCCCCTTCGAGTAGTGCATTTGGAAAACCAGAGTGCGAAAATTACGGCCCATCCACGAATACCAAGAAATAAGCTATTTTTTTTTTTAAAGTAATAATAATAATAATAATAATAATAATAATGTTAAATTTGTATAAACCGGGATATGTAATTACTGATGTTTAAAGTGTAATTTATATAGAACATAGAGAGAGCAACATCGATATAACAAAGCTGTCTTATTTAGAATAATCTATTTAAAACAAAGGATATAGATGCTTTGGTTTATCTATGTATTGCCAGATTTCTTACAAGTCTTGGCTATAAAAGAACTATTGAACATTTCCCCCGTTATTGACCAGTGGGGGGGAAATGAAAACCTTAGTGTGTTTGTAAAATCTTATGGGGTAAGTTGTCACTGTGGAACCATTAAACAGCAACATTTAAACAGAAAACAATTATAAAACACAAAACAATTCCTTAAACAACCATGTAAAATGTAGCTAACCTACAGAAATATAAAACCATTGTTTTTGCCAACATATATTGTAACTATATTTGTTTTGAATATTGTAACACGTTACAACTTGCCCCGACCTAACATTTATGAAAAATACCCCTGTTTCGGTTCAAATCTACCTTAACCCTTAAATGCATGGTAATTTCCCCAAACACTCTTACATATTCAGATCTTTAGAGACACGGCACTTATATCTAACTGAAATGGATCTACAAAATGCCCAGATAGTGTCAAAATGTAAAAATATTTAATTAGAATAAGACAATTAGAAAAGAATCAAATAAAATATATTTTGATATATTTTGATGCTTTATTTTTCACAAGTTAAAGACATAATGCAAAAAATCAAGACAAATCAAGAACAGTATTCATTATTTTCACACTGAAATTTCATGAGATGCCACTGGCTGTTAAACACATATTGAGCTACACATGTGTAATGTGTGTGTAGCTTATGTGTAGCTTATGTGTATCGTATATGTATTGCACTTGTTGAGTCTAAATAAGATGCACAACTTACATTATTTCAGCAGTACACCCAAATGACACTAGTCATATCATACTGTTCATGTGTTGTACTTGCTATAGTTTACTTCAATGTTGTTTCTACGTCAAATAACAATCACTGAAACATCAGTGCCACCTTGAATAAGAAATAACAAGTATATTATTTATGTGCATATGCATATGAAATACTGATAATTCACCATTGTTGATAATTCATTGTTGCACAGAAAGTCAACATGATATAGTTTATTTGTATGAATATAGTGCTAATTTTTCTTGTAATAAACAAACAAACAAGAAAATAGATATCCTGTGAAAATAAACTTAAATAGATATGAAATAATTATAACAAATATAATTTATGGAAGAGCAAAAAAAAAAATAAATAAAAAAAAAATAAAAAGTCACTCTTACACACACCTTGGGTCTCTAGAGATTTTTTACACTTTTGGTACTTAAACCATTATTACAAAATTTTCATTTTTGCAATTTTGGCATTTTTTTCCTGTGTCACACTATTAATAAGACATAGACTGAAGAATACTAATGAGGTGTGGGCACAACTGCAAAAAAAATGGATGAGGTACAGGTGGTGGAATGAGGTCTGGGGTCACTAAAGACACGAGGTATGCGTTTAAGGGTTAAATAATATAGTTGACACTTTCCTGAATGTACGCAAGTGTGGTTGTATTGTGTTCACTTGTTTACCAGACAAAAAATAAATAAATAAATAAAAAATAAATAAAAAAAATTAAAAACAATTATATAGCAAAAATTTGATAAAACTTGAACTTTTGAATTATTTTTTTGTAAATAAATATTGCATGTAGGCTACTTCACCCTAATTTATTTATTTGTATTTTTTTGCTCCAATAGTAAAAACATTCTGTGGCGCAAATGTTGAACTTTATAGCCTATGCTGTAGTCTATAGAACTGCTAAATACTTTTAGCTCGAACAAATATGGAAAACCATATGTTGTCAAATACCAAACTTCAAAAACGTAGAATTTGGTTATATTATATTTAAAAAATAATAAACTTTAAATTTAAATTGAACACCTAAATCTAAATGATAAATATAAATCTATGCGTTTTATCAGAATTGAGAGCAAAACGCCAATTTTCTGATACCCTGGGCGGAGTCAACCTAATTGCGCGCGAACCTCCACCGACGCGATGACGCGTGGATGACGTCAGGCTCACCGGCGAGCTAAAGAAGCGATACTCATCACTGTTGGACGATGAGAATGCGTTTAAACGCCCATTGAGTGTGATATATGTCTCTCATTTGAATAATGATTAAGCGAGTGATTTTAATCATTTTACTCATGTTTAACCACGATTAAAGGCTCGACGTAATGGCATAGCTCATGGAGAATCCCCCCCCCCCCATTATACTGTATATAATATAGTGTCTTATTATAGCAACGGAAAAGTTAATGATAATATCGCTGCACACAAACGTGGCCGCTTAAATGTAGTGTCCAGTGCAGCCTTGCATTTTAACTCTACGTGTTTACACTGTTTAGGTATTTATAATAACAACATTTCTCTTTAAATTGAATATATGGTTCTTAAATAATTAGATCACCCTGAAAGTTTAAAATATGTTTGAAAAATTCCTTTTAAAAACGATTAGGACCTTGCTGCCTAGTCAGTCATCATGGATTTCAGATCTGCTTCAGTTGCCTTCATGCCTTCCCACCTCATATACTGCATATTGCCGTATACTGCCTCCTAAGGTAGCATGTGCCCGCTGCGCATTCGTGTAATAGTTTGCTATGAGTTGCTGACACCCCGTGGCTGATACAAGTAACTACAATCGTTGCCACTAAAATAAACTCCGTAGATGTTGTCTTCAACCGAAAACGAGGCATCTTACTTGCTGCTCTGCTGCCTAATCAGTTAATGGCTTAACAGCGTTTTAACTTGAATGAAAGTTAAGAACAGGTTGAAAAGCACCTTATTTTCATCCTGCCTTCGTACACAGCCTCCCAAGGCAGCATTTTGCAGTTTTCGGACGCAACCAAGGTCTCAAAAACACCATCTCCATTTGGTGACAAAAGTTAATTTTTATGCCTTCTTTTAGCTTCTAATGTGTCCAAAATTGTAGTTTGTCGAAATCGGAGAATTCTGAATCTGTTAAGAAGCCTTCATCTTAACAAAAGCTATTTTTAGCACATCATGGTGCGTTAATCACCCACATTTGCTTTGATCAAGACCTCCGGAGGATTTTTAAATCAATCAAATCAAATCAAATCAAATCACTTTATTGTCACACAGCCATATACACAAGTGCAATGGTGTGTGAAATTCTTGGGTGCAGTTCCGATCAACATAGCAGTCTTGACAGTGATGAGACATATATTAATTTACAATAAACATCAGATTTACAACACAATTTAAAATCTAATATACACGTAATTACACTCAACAATATACAAATAATAACATACACTGTACAGTATACAATACGCACAATATAGATACACATTATTCAATAAAAATAAAAATATATAAAAAGTATATATAGTATATATAGAATGTACAGTATTGTACTGTATTGACATTCAGGCTGTCAGTTGATAGTAAGTTGTTCAGAGAGAATATAATATAATAATAATATAATTTATGACAGTCTGGTGTGAGATATAAGAGTAATAAAGTGCAGTGCTGATGTATTTGATCGTGGGAGATCAAGAGTTCAGAAGTCTGATTGCTTGGGGGAAGAAGCTGTCAAACAATCAAGCCTTTTAATTTTTCATGATTTTTAAAGTCAGAAAGCAAATTCTCGCAGCATGAACTATACAAAATAATAGGCCTGTAAGCATTGAAAATAACCCTAAAAAGGCTTTTGTATTGTGGGGGAGACAAACATTTTAGAGGCTGGGGAGAAAAATATTGAAAATGGATACCTGCAAATACTAAGGACATGTAACTTTATAAAGTTTGGCATGAACTCACAATCTTTATCTTAAAGTAATATGGCAGCATATATATATATATATATATATATATATATATATACACCAATCAGCCACAACATTGAAACCACCTGCCTAATATTCTGAGTAAATTCTAGAGACTGTTGTGTGTGAAAATCCCAGGAGATCAGCAGTTACAGAAATACTCAAACCAGCTTGTCTGGCACCAACAATCATCCATGCGATTATCTAATCAGCCATTCGTGTGGCAGCAGTGCAGTCCATAAAATCATGCAGATACAGGTCAGGAGCTTCAGTGTTTAATGTTCACATCAACCATCAGAATGGGGGGGGATGATCGCAGTGATTTGGAGCGTGGCATGATTGTTGGTGCCAGATGGGCTGGTTTGAGTATTTCTATAACTGCTGATCTCCTGGGATTTTCACACACAACAGTCTCTAGAGTTTACTCAGAATGGTGCCAAAAACAAAAAACATCCAGTAAGTGACAGTTCAGTGGATGGAAACCCCTTGTTGATGAGAGAGGTCAACAGAGAATGGCCAGACTGGTTTGAACTGACAAAGTCTACAGTAACTCAGATAACCGCTCTGTACAATTGTGGTGAGAAGAATATCATCTCACAATGCTATTCTGAGATGCGGGTTGGCGCTGTTTTGGTGGCAGGAGGGGGACCTACACAATATTAGACAGGTGGTTTTAATGTTGTGGCTGATCGGTGTATATATAAAGGCCTATATTTTTTATATTGGCATATTTTAACAGTGTCCTTTTTGCTCCATTATATGTTTAGGGTATGGTTTGGTAATCAAGGGGAAGTCAGACTGAAGCAGGTGAGTGGTTGAGCTCATGTAGCAGCGGTTGGTTAGGGAGTGGTTTGTTAGAATAAACCACCTGTTTCACTTCCTGGTGGCACTCTAGAGCTGCCCAAGGCCTACAGTAGACTTAAAGGATCCAAGAGCAAAGCCAACATCCAGATATGCATGGGCTTCAGGGCACTCCTCTGGTAAGTGACCTCTTTCAGCACAAAATATGGCATCAGGTTTTAGAAAATATCTGGAGGGTTGTTAGAAACTTCTAAAATTTTCTTAGAAATATAGAAAATAATAGAAAAGATGCAAAGAAGGAATCACATGAATATAGGAAATAATTCCTTTAAGACTTAAATCATTTATCATCTAGTCAAAATAGGAAGAACTGTTTATAGATTTAGTAGACATAACATGACATTTTGATTTTAAAATAATTAGTAATCATTAGTAATCATTTGTACATACTTACATAACCATAGAGTTCTCTCAAATGTATAGATAATGTTTAGGACCTCTATTTTAATTTAATTTAGTTGTTTTCCAGTTAATTGGCTTTTGCTTAAGTACAACCATTAGACACTTCTCACTAAATATTTATGACTAGAAAAATTATGATATTTATAATATTGATACTAGTAAAAACATAATTCATTGATGTAGTGACACAAGAAATAGCTTATTTACACATGTGTTACTGTGTTGGCAGGTCTGTTTTCTGACAGATTTAATGTCATTTTGATGTATGTGATCTTTAATGCAAATATTTGTGTTTGCGTGCTTCATTTTCTATGGCATTTCCCTCTCTCATTTTATCCATCTTATCCCCTAGTCAAATCATGGCCAACTCCTGCACCTCTCTCTACACACACACACACACACACACACACACACACACACACACACACACACACACACAAAGATTCCTTTTGCATAAAAGTCAATGATACTTATCAACACCTGACAAAGTTCTGTCCCCCTTGTGGAAAAAGCTTGTATTGCCATGTTTTATTTAAAAATAAATAAATAAATAAATGTGTTTATTGTTGTAAATACATTTGCAATTTCTTTTAGTACAAAAAATGCCGAATTAGATTTATAACATAAGAATTGCATGGCAGTGTTGGATTAGAATTAAAAAAAATATATAGATGAAGTTAATTGGCTTAAGTTTACAGTAAAAACTGGGCAACATCAGGATAAGACTTCGACAGAAGTTGGATGTCCGATTAGAAAAATGATTTATTGTAATCTAATTACTTCTTAGTTAAAAAGGGTAATGTAGCCCATTACATTTTTAATTCTGGTAATCAGATTACAGTTACTGACTTTCAGTTAAAGTAATTACTTTTAAGTACATTACTTGCACTAAAGTAATATGTACTGTATTTTACATTTAAAATATTAATTCATATTTACGTCTGTTAGCGTTTCTGTGACAGCTGAAGGGTGTGGGTCATTGAATGAGGGAGGAAATATAGACATTTTAAATTTGAATTTAAGTGGAAAACCAAAAACTTTTCTAGGAAAAGTGATTTAGAAAGTAACTTAAAAGTAAAATAATAAGTAATGTGATTACTTTTTTAGATTCATAGCATCATCACATATTCTCTTGTTAGGATAGCTTGTGTTTTTATGGCTATGAAGCACTGATTGTATCACAACTGAAAGATTTTCGAAAAGTGAAAATAATGAAGCTATATATTATTCTCATTAACTGAACATCAGTTATAAACCATTCTGGCTTGAAAAAACCTGATAGATTTTGAATAAAAACTTGTTGATTGAAACAAAGTTAATCATATTGTTAACTGCCTGAGATACTATTTTCTGCATTATGCTTCTGTTCTAGACTTGTTTTACTATTACCCTATCTGTCTGTGTGTCTTCAACTGCATGAGGGAAACTGACCTAGAATCACTGTTGGCCAAGATGCAAATAATCAATAGTTGGCAATTACATAGACACATTGTGTGAATTATCATCTTTGCCTGCTACGAGATTGTTTTACTGTATTATATTTATTCATATTTGCATATTCAATACATTTCAATGTCTGTCTGTGCACCTCCTATCGATGCATATCAAGTGGGTTAAAAGCACATAGGTTTCCCAGAACATCTGTGCCTCAACCTCCTGAGGAGGAAGGGCTTTTTGCATTTGTGTAAAGAATGAAAATTAAAATGGTCTCTGCTTTACATAAAGACATTCAACGATTTAAAAGAGCCTGAACCTCACTCAATAGAACCGCAGCGCTTTGCTAAAATTGATTGGACTGTGATGCAGATGTATTTTATCGCAATTCTGTTCCTAGGGCGTGTTACGGCAGGGCAGGAGATGTGGGCGATGTGGAGAACTGGTGAATGAGTCCCAAGAACACAGGTGAGACCAAGGGCGTGTCCAGGATTTTTTGCCCGTGGTTGCAAAGGGGTGGCAAGAGTCGAGTAAGTGGTGGCATCCAGTAATTTCGTCTTGGAGGGTGGGGGGTGGGGGGAGGTTTGGATTGGGAATTGCGGGATTGTCTGCAGCGGAGGTTTGCTTGACACGAGCGGGGTTCGACTTGGGGTGGCAAAACTCATTTTAAGGGCGCCAGCTGCCACCCTGTGCCACCCTTATGACCCCGCACCTGGGTGAGACTAGTGGCATCACTTATTCAAAAAATAATGAGGGCAATTTCTGCTGTGGGTTGGTGGTCTGCAATGAAGTAGAATGTAGGTATGACGTCTTGTGTCACTGTAAATTTGCAGTTCTCTGGCGAGATGTCAGTGTTACGCCCCACTCACTGAGTCTGTTGGTCGTGTGGGTGAGAAGGGGGATGAGAGATTTACTAAACCCCACTGGACAGCTGGACGTTTGGGAGATATTGATTTTACCAGTGCCAGTCGGACAAGAGGCAAGGTATGTTAAGAAATATTTACATAACAAAATCATTTGCAGGAGAGCTTTTTTTGTGAAATGTTGCTGTTCTTGATGAGCTAGAGCTTATGCACATTATTGACAGACTTTATTTGTCAGTTCAGTTTGTCAGGGTGCCCGGCTCCACAGATCCAGCTGAAATCTATGAGATTTTGACCAAGAAGTGGGGTCTTGCTCCTCCTCATCTGGTGGTGGCACTAGTGGGAGGTGATGAGCTGGCTCAGATGAAGCCCTGGCTGAGGGACACAGTTAGGAAAGGCCTTGTGAGGGCCGCACAGAGCACAGGTGGATAAATTCTGGATAGATAAATAAGTGAATTACAAAACACAGCCTCCTTTTGGCTGTCACCAGTGTTGGGTGTGTATCTGATAACAATGTAATTAGTTACTGTAATCAAATTACTTTTTAGTCGAAAAAGTAATGTAACACATTACATTTTAAATTCTAATAATCAGATTACAGTTTCTGACTTTCAGTGAAAGTAATTACTTTTAAGTACATTACTTACACTAAAGTAATATGTACAATACATTTCATATGTACGTCTGTAAGCGTTTCTGTGGCAGATGAAGGGTGTAATGCAATGAATGAGGAGGAAATAGACATTTTGAATTTGTAGGAACTTTTGTAGGAAAAGTAATTTAGAAAGTAAAACATTAAAGTAAAATAATTAGTAATGTGATTACTTTTAGATGAAGTAATCAGTAAAGTAATCTGATTGCATTTTAAGAGAAATAATTTGTAGTGTATTACTTATTTTGAGTAACTTACCCAACTCACTGACGTCTGACTTTTGACCTACATAGGTGCGTGGATCCTCACCAGTGGTTTGCGTTTTGGCATCACCAAGCACCTGGGTCAGGCTGTAAGGGACCACTCACTTGCTAGTACTTCCTCCAAAGTGCGAGTGGTGGCCATTGGTGTTGCACCCTGGCACATGATTCAGAACAGGGAACTGCTGCTTTCTGCAAAGGTGACGACTTCCTGCCTCACATTAATTTATGCCTAGTCAGTTCTTTTCTTCTCAAAATATGTAAGCTTCGATATAATGTTTTCCGTTCTCCCACATCTACATGATCAGCAGCATGTGGCATGTTAGCAGCACAGAAAAATTAAAGGCATAGTTCACCCAAAAATGAATATTCATTCTGTCATCTTGTTCTAAACTTTCATGGAACACAAAAGGAGATGTTAGGCATTATGTAAGTCTCAGTCACCGTTTACTTTCATTGCATCTTTTTTCCATACAGTGAAAGTGAACGGTGACTGAGGCTGTCATTTTGCCTAACATCTCCTTTTGAGTTCCACAGAAAAAAGAAAGTCATACAGGTTTAGATGAGGGTGAGGAAATAATGACAGAAGATGTTCCTTGAACTATTCCATGTCCTAATAACTCACTGAATTATAACATGCATTAAGATTTGTTTATTGTCACTTTTGTTTAGCCTGATCATCCAGCAGCATACCCAACTGAGGATCTCCCCCATGGTGCAGTGTATTCCCTGGACTGCAATCATTCTCATTTTGTCCTTGTGGATGAGGAGTCCCAAAGACCCGGAGCCACTGCTGAGATGAGAGTCAAGATGCTTAAGCACATCTCTGAGCAGCGCACAGGGTATGGAGGTGGGTCGAGATACTTTTTGCTTCAAACTGTCTTTCAATATTTAGCTAATTTTTTTCTTCTTGTGGTCTGAAATCTTTATCAAATGTATTATATGTTCTAGAAGGTACAGGCAGTATAGAAATCCCTGTTTTGTGTCTTCTGGTTCATGGAGAGCCAAGGATATTACAGGTTACTCTTAAATTTTTTTTTCATACAATATAATTGATACAGTGTATTATGTTAATTTAGAGTTTTAGGGAAATTAAACTATGTTTATTGTAGCAAGTTGTGCTGACATTGTGGTTAAATCCTCTTTTATTCCATTCTTACAGAGAATGTACAAGAATATTCAGAATTCTATACCGTGGCTGATTTTGGCTGGTTCAGGAGGAGTTGCAGACATTTTGGTGACCCTGATGACCAGAGGATGCTGGGATGCCAATATGGTCCAAGAGCTGTTGATTAATACCTTCAACAATGGCCAACACAGCACTGAAATCACTTCCTGCGTTAAATTGGTAAAGAACAACCTTTGTTTACAACAGCATTTAAGATACTATACAATATGTACATTGGCACAATTAAAGGGATAGTTCACCCAAAAATGAAAATTCTCTCACCATTTACTCTCATGCCATCCCAGATGTGTATGACTTTCTTTCTTCTGGTGAACACAAACAAATATGTTTAGAAAAATCTCTCAGCTCTGTTTTTTGAATGGTGACCAGACCTTTGAATCTCCAAAAATCACATTAAGGCAGCATAAAAGTAATCCATTCGACTCCAGTGGTTTAATATATGTTTTCTGAAGTGATACAAGCAATTTGGGTGAGAAACAGATCAATATTTCAATCCTTTTTTTACTATAAATCTCCACTTTTACTTTCAGAATGTGAAAGTGGAGCTTAATAGTAAAAAAGGACTTAAATATTGATCTGTTTCTCCCACACACCTATTATATCGCTTATGAAGATATGGATTTAACCACTGGAGTAGTGTGGATTGCTTTTATGTTGCCTTTATGTGCTTTCTGGAGCTTCAAAGGTCTGGTCACCATTCAAGAAACAGAGCTGAGAGATTTTTCTAAAAATCTTTGTTTGTGTTCAGCAGAATAAAAAAATTAATACACATCTGGGATGGCATGAGGGTGAGTAAATGATGAGAACATTTTCATTTTTGGATGAACTATCCTTTTAACACAAAAACAGTTATTTGTGTAAAGACATTTGATAAATACAATTTTGTCCATTAGATCCAGAGAATTTTGGACCATGGTCACTTGTTGACAGTGCATGACCCAGAGCAGGACTCAGAAGTGGACACAGTAATTCTTAAAGCCTTGGTTAAAGGTGAGTATGAGTTACCATGACTTTTAACTAACAACTATAACCCACCTATTTACAGACACATATGGGGGTATCGTTTCTTTCCTTCTCATTTTAATGCTTTGAGAGGTGATAGATTTCTGGACAACGATGTCAGTGAGATTATTGTTGTTTTTGTGGTTGTCTGGGCTCAGCGTGTAAGAGTCAGAGTCAAGAAGCGCAGGACTTTCTGGACGAGCTGAAACTGGCTGTGGCCTGGAATAGGGTTGACATCGCTAATAGTGAGATCTTCAGTGGAGACGTGGCATGGAGTGTAAGAATTATACTTGTGTTTTACTTGATTATAAGCTGATGTAAGCGGTTAATGCATAAAATGTCCCTATGTTTGACACTGACATCACTGAAATAGGTATCCTGAGAAATCACACCTGTGTCTGTGACAGCCCTAGGCTTTTTAAACAGCATAAAAAGAACCAGGGGAGAACCCAAACAATCCAATCATAAACACTCTTTGCCTGTGAATCATTTTGCACATTCAGGTTTGCTGACATTGGGGTTGCTCAGTTTTGTTCAATTCAATTCATTTCAGAAAGCATTGTAGATTAGACTTGGAATGAATATTATGAAATTAAATTAATCAGTAAATGTTTCATCTTTTTTTAATGCTCTCTTAGGCACAGGACCTGGAAGAGGTGATGATGGAGGCATTGATAAACGACAAGCCTGACTTTGTGCGTCTGTTTGTGGATAACGGAGTGAACATGAATGAGTTCCTAACTTATGGCCGTCTTCAGGAACTCTACTCCTCTGTGTCTGAGAAAAGCCTCCTTCACACGCTGCTCCTAAAAAAACAACAGGAGAGACAGGTTAATCTGGCCAGCACACGGGCGTCTGGATACCCCAGCACTGAATTGGGGCCTCGTTTCACCTTCCATGAAGTCTCCAAAGTCCTAAAAGACTTTCTACATGACATCTGTAAGGGTTTCTACCAAAAACTTCCAGTGGTGAGTGGGTCTTTAAGATCTTTTTATGGAGTGGATCAATATTAAGATATAAGAATACCTAAAGCATTTTCCCCCTTAAATCATTCCAGTGGGTGAGCTACTATGTGATGTACTCCACTTAGACATAGCCCAACATACAACTATATTATTTGTATCTGCTACAGGAGCGGGTGGGGAAAGGCCAGAAAGACCTCCCAGACATGAACAGATGTTGTGAGTACCCTTGGAGAGACCTCTTCCTTTGGGCTATCCTGCAGAATAGGCAGGAAATGGCAAACTACTTCTGGGCTATGGTGAGGCTATAAACCAGTTTGAGTGATGAGTTAGTTTTCATAATCCAAGTCCATTTACATGTTCACATTTTGCTCTTTAGATCCACTCTTATCAGGAGGCTAGTACCTAAAATCCAATGGGTAGTAGTGTATCACAAATGACCTCAGTATCAGGGTTTACAGATTAGACTTTATAAACATCAATGAACGAAAAGCCTACTCTCTACTGCTCTTCTATATCTGCTGTTCCAAGTTGCATGACCAAAACAGAACATCTATGCAGACACTAAATAAATCGACTTATATCGTTCTTATGTCTTCTCTTTCTTCCTGTTCATAATTGTGCTTATTTCTAATTTAAGTACAGTACTTATTCAGTACATTATTCAGTGTTTAACCGCTCTTCGTGTGCCTCAGGGCCCGGAGGCAGTGGCTGCTGCTCTGGTGGGCTGTAAGATTATGAAGGAGATGGCTCACATGGCTACTGAAGCAGAGTCTGCTCGCAGTATGAAGAATGCCAAATATGAGCAGTTCGCTATGGGTGAGAATCACATCCCTAACAGTTGTCTACTTAACAACCACAGTACGCATTACTTAAAGTGCAGTACCCAATTTTATGTCACACCACTTAAGAGTTGACTAGCTAGGTGATGTAGTGACGTGTCAGTGTAACTCAAATAAATCTCTTTTATTTATTTATGTGCTAACTAGTGTAAGTAGATGTTAGCATGCTAAATACATGCTGGTTGGAAGCACTACGGAGTGTAGTTTAGTAATTATGCTATGGTTAGCACAGCAATTACTCAAAGAAGTGAACAATACATTTATTGTAAAACATCTACCTGTCCTCATTGTTAGATCAAGCTCCACTCCACCATAATGGTAACCCCAAAAACTCCAACATAACAAAATATTATACACTAACAATGAGGTGAGAAGATGGGGAAAGACCATCTTTTCCACAGCCAGAAAGACCTCCAGGACATGAACAGATGTTGAGTACTGCTTGTGACTTCATATTATCTTGAACAAAAACACATAAAATAACACTAAATTTTAACATTTTATCAACTTATCAAGTCCCATTCAAAGCATGCTGGTGAATGGAAATTCCCTTCCCAGTTTCATCAATGCTACATTAACATCACAAAAAAAAAATAAAATAAAATAAATAAATAAATAATAATAATAATAATTTAAAAAAATGTAGTCCCAACTCAAATGGATTAAATAAACTTTAAATTTACACATTTAAATGGATAGAATGCAATGAGATCAAGTTGTGAGAAAATATTATAGAAGTGTGTTGCTTTAGTTCATTTTAATTCAGTAACGTGAACAAGCAGCAAAAATCCATTTTGTTTTTTTTTGTTTTTTTAGTGTAATCTGTTTTTAAATGACAGTGTCATAGTAATAGTCTATGACATATTCCTTAAGGAACATATTCATAATATATTACAGTAGTTATACACTGTCTGAAGTGTGTAATTTCTACTAGCGTCATCAAATGGAATTGCAAAAATTCACAGTTTTCACCATGATTTCAGAATATTCATTGGTTGTACATACAGATAGTCCCACCCCAGACTCACATCATTGGTTGAGCCAATGTTGCTGTTTCAGGCTTGACAGTTTGCCCAAACAGAGGAATATTTTGATAGAGCCAGTGTTACACTTTAAAGTGAAATCAACCTACAAATGACTTAATTAAGCTTAACTCTGCAAATTAAATTTTAACATTGGAAAAAAATGACACACATTAGCAGGGGTTTTCAAATTTGACATTGTTAACCCAGGGTTCGGTGTAGTCTGAAAAGCCATACTGATACCTGCAGTATTCTTTTGACAGATCTGTTCAGTGAGTGTTATTCCAACAGTGAAGACAGAGCCTACTCTCTTCTTGTGAGGAAAACATGCTGTTGGAGCAAAGCAACTGTCCTGAATCTCGCCACTGAGGCAGATGCCAAATGTTTTTTTGCTCATGATGGGGTTCAGGTAATAGCTTATATCTGTTTCTTACATTAGCATCCACCTACCAGTTATACCTGTTGACAAGACCAGTATTGTTGGTCACCAGCATATGTTGTGTTTTAGAGGCTAGTCCCAGGCATGGGATGCTGGTGTACTGCAAGACTTCCTTGATTAACTAGCTTCACCAGAAAGACCATGCTGGTTCACTTTAAAACTGTAAAAAAAAAAAAAAAAAAAAAAACTGAGCTCAAGAAAATTAGACTACTTATTACAAGCTATTTTTGACAAAACTGTCCAACTCAAACTGCTGATCAGCCAAGAAATCTGACAACTTGTTTGTTCAGCACATTTGTCATGCTTCATCCAAGATTAAGAGAGCTTTTAGATGATGAGAGTTTTTGCCTCTAGAGTCTAGACAAAGTAGAAGAAACGCATCCTATTTATACATGAGTTTAATCACTATAGTAGCCTATATCCACAACATATACAGTATGTAATATAACAACTTACATCTGCAAAATGAAGCGAATGAATCAGGTGAACTTGAAATAAATGATGCGCTAGTCAGAATATGCATAATTTGCGTGGCATAACTTGCATTGTGAATACACTGTTTCCATAAGAAACATGCTAAACATGAAGAATTCAGAGTACAGTAGGCTAACTTCTAAAAAGGAGCTATTACTTCAGTCTATTTATTATTATTTTAGGAGCTCAGGTTTTTTCACAACAAGGATATAAGCCCTATGTATAGTTATATGTTTGATAAATTTTTAAATTAGAAAATGTTTATAATTTTTTCCCTAAATGTTTGAATATTTTATTAAAGTTTGGTCTGTTACAGTTGCAGTTGCCAAAAGATTTCATTTTCGTTGACTAAAATTGACTAAAACTGATAAATATGGGATGACGAAATACTGACGAACTTTAAAGGACATTTTCGTCAAGACTAAAACTGTGAAAAAATTAACACGGACTGTAATCAAATTACTTTTAGGCACTAAACGTAGTGTAATGCATACAATTTGTAATTATTGTAATCAGATTACAGTTACTTTCAGTGAAAGTGATTACTTTTAAGCACATTACTTGAGTTACAAGTCTTTTTGCATTTCTGTGTGCATTTCTGAAGGGTGTGCGACAATGAACAAGGAGAAAATAGACATTATTTTGAATTTGTTGAGCGGAAAAACAAAAACAAAATGTTTTAGAAAGTAACTTAAAAGTAAAGTAAATAGTAATGTGATTACTTTGTAATGAAGTAATCCATAAAGTAATCTGATTATAATTTAAGAGAAGTAGTTAGTAATTTGTAGTGGATTACTTTTTGTAATTTACCCAACACTGAAACCATCAAATGTTATGAAGTTAAAAGATCAACTCGGAATCATGTGACAGGTGACTTGCAGGGACAATAAAAAAAAAACAACAGCAGCAGCAGCATAGATATAGCCAGCATTAAAAAAAAAGAACATTAATCCTTACAGAAACCACATAGTTTAACTGCGGTGTTGACAACTTGCAAACCAATTTGTTTAGTGTGAAATTGCTTGTGCTGATGACTAAGTTTGGCAGGTTGGGACAACTTTTGAGGAAATAGTGTTGTGTTACAACATGTTTTTATGTAAATTTAATTCCAATGCTTCCACTGAAGCAAACAATTTGGTATCTAAGTTACACAAGTACTACTGAAAAATCTTTGTTCAAGCTAGCTATATATATATATATGTTTTTTTTTTTTTTTTACTTTTAGTTTTTGTAACTTGGATACACTAACCAGCATAAAACAGCCTGGACCAGCCTATAAATTCATGTTGGCCTAAGCTGGTATTTTCAGCAAGGTCATCCCCATGGTAACTGGCTTTATTATTTTTGTGTGTTATGAATAATCTTGCACAGGCCATGCTAACTAAAATCTGGTGGGGTGCCATGAGGACTGACACTTCTATCGCCAGACTCATGCTCACGTTCTTCATCCCTTCCCTCATGTGGACCCGTCTCATCAAGTTCAAGTGGGCATATTTGTCATTATTAATTCACATGTTAATTGCTAAACTGTCTTTTGATTCAGTGACCATCAGTATGTATGTCTATGTGTCAAAGTACGGATGAACAAGAGAGCAAAGGTGAAGGGGAGCCATTTGCTGAGATGGACAGTTTGGAAACAGAGCAAGCGCTGTTGCTCACAAACGAGAATCCAGTGTAAGGCTCTAGTTCATATTCAAAAAGATACAATCTACATCAAAGTCCAAAGTTCATTTTGAAAGACATCAACAAAACTGATTTCATCTTTTTCTCAGCGCTGCTGAAGGTGGAAGTGACCCTGCAGTGCAATGCTGCAGTGCTACCTTGTTTCGCGTCGTACTGCGGCGGTGGAACCATTTCTGGAGCGCTCCAGTCACTGTGTTCCTGGGAAATGTCATCATGTACTTTGCATTCCTCATTCTATTCACTTATGTGCTCCTCCTGGACTTCAAGCCCCCACCACCACAAGGTCCATCTGCAGCTGAGATCATCCTCTATTTCTGGGTCTTTACCTTGGTGTTGGAGGAACTTAGACAAGTAGGATAACATGTTTTGTATGAGTCTGTCTTTTGACACAATTGTTTTTGGGGTTTTCTTTTGATTTAACTTTAAACATGTTGTCTAAGAGAGAATTTCTATTGGTGAAATTGCTCCTGACATAAACACAATTAAAAATACATTGCAATATAAAATCCAATATACAAAACAGTGCAATACAATACACTCATCATACAATACGGTACAATGCAATATGCAATGTAGGCCTACAATACAGTGCAACATAATGAACACAATACACAATACACAATACTATTAGCTACGTAAAACACACATGTAGGGTGGAGTACTAGGAAGAGAGAGCTCATCTGAAATAACAAATACATATGCATTGCGGTGAAGTGGCCTGCGTACTCAAGCAGCTGAACAAACAGTGCCAACAATATTAGGAACGTTGTGGAGGTGCATGTGCAATCCTGGGAAGATGTTGTTGTTTACATGGTTGTTGTTGTTGTTGTTGTTTATTAGAGTGATAAGAAGATACTGTTCTTGTTTGTGTTCTTGTTTTGATGGGTCTGAAACTCTTCATTGATGGTGGAGATTCAAAGATATGGAGACCAGTGTGTGAGGGATCATTGATGGATCACTTCCTAGATTTTTATTCATTGTCCCAATGACTCTTTCTGCTGGACTGACAATGTTCAAAGGTGTGGCTTGTGGTGATGCTAGATATGTCATACCAGACAGTTGAGGATGACGTGAGGACAGATTTAATGATAGAGGTGAGGGACTGGTTGATCAGGGCCTGTGGAGATTTCTTTCGTTGATGTGATGTTAGTGTTTGCTTCCTACTAGAGGTTTCTAGGAACCCAAAGGACAGTTAAAGGAATGTTCTGGGTTCAATACAAGTTAATCTCAATCGACAGCATTTGTGGCATAATACCTCAAAAAATAATTACGACTCATCCCTCCTTTTCTTTAAAAAAACAAAAAAAGTAAATGGGGCCAATTCGTAAACGTTAAAATACTCACTGTTTCAAAAGTATAGCCTCAAAATGTTAACCTGATTTTAGTGTGATAAAATCACTTGCTAACCTTTTTTGTGTAAAGTTATATCCAATCTTACAACTTCGTTGCAATGACGACATAACGGTGTGAAAACAAAATCCTAAAACGACCGTAAAAATGACGATTTAACAACTTTACAGCTCAAATAATACAGGGTTTTAAACAGAAGAATTAATGTAGGTACATTTATAAAATTATAAACTTCACATTTCTACCTTTAAACCCTTTAAAAATTGGCCCATTCACTTCCGTTATAAGTGCCTCACTGTAACCTCGATTTTTGCTTTTTTTTTTTTGTAAAGAAAAGGAGGGACGAGTCGTAATTATTATTCAACTGCTGTCGATTGAGTTTAACTTGTATTGAACCTGGAATATTCCTTTAAAAGGATAGTTTACCCAAAAAAACTGACATTTTAGTGGGTCCAGTAGGGGTTCTACAATAGTTTGAGGGAGGCCAGCACAAGATGTTCCAATGATGGGTCTGAAGTTATCAAGTTTGTTGTCTTCTGTTTTGGGGGGAATGGAAAAATGGTTGAGGTCGTTTAAAGTATGTAGGAACAATGCAGAGATCAAACTGTTGTTTGGTTCAAATCGAGTATGCAATTTATCAGGTGAATGATTTACAACACTCCCTATAACACAGAGCTTCTTTACGGATGAGGACATGAGTATTCTGAAGAAGTTCAAGCTATATGTGGAGGATAACTGGAACAAGTGTGACATGGTGGCCATCTCTCTCTTCGTGGTGGGGCTGTCATGCAGGTATAGTAATCAAATAGTGTGTGTATAAACAACACCAAGAGTCGCATTGAACTTTATCTTAATTCTTATTTTGTCCATAGGATGGCAAATAGCACATATGAGGCCGCACGAACAGTTCTCGCTTTGGACTTCATGGTTTTCACCTTAAGGCTCATTCACATTTTTGCCATCCACAAGCAACTCGGACCCAAGATTATCATTGTGGAGAGAATGGTGAAACTGAACGTCATCTCATTTAAAATTATGAGCCATAACCATAAGAAACATTGATAACACTTTACAATAAGGTTCAACTGGTTAACATTAATTAACTACATTAGTTAACATAAACTAACAATGAACAATACTTACAGCATTTATTAATCTTGGTTAATGTTAATAAAAAACAATAGTAATACATTTTTTAAATTAAAAGTTGTATATGTTAACAAGTTAATGCACTATGAACTAACATGAACTAACAATGAATAATTGTATTTTTATTAACTAACATTTACAAAGATTAATAAATGCTGTAAAAAATATTTTGTTCATTGTTAGTTCATGATACCTAATTCATTAACTAATGTTAATGAATGGAACCTTATTGTAAAGTGTTACGAATTATCTTTTAACCCCATATGTTTGTTTATGGTTTTACAGATTAAAGACGTGTTCTTCTTCCTCTTCTTCCTGACCGTGTGGCTGATAGCATATGGAGTGACCACGCAGGCCCTCCTGCACCCCAATGACCCACGCATCGACTGGGTCTTTCGCAGAGCACTTTACCGCCCATATCTCCACATATTTGGCCAGATTCCTCTGGAAGAAATAGATGGTACACTGTCAATAATCCTCTTGCTTTAAGCACAATGTAATGCACTTTTTGCTAGAAAGGTGCTGTATAAGTAAGAATTTGTTTGCTTGAAGCTAATACCAGTAACTGAACCAATTTGTCACTAGGATATCGGTTGTGTTTAATAGTATTGTGCTCAGTGAGCCCAATCAGACAATGGACCCTTTTCACAGCTTGTGATGACATTTTTCCACCTTGATTTAGCAGGGTATATGCAAATATGATATTTGATGTGGCCTCCCATGTACCTCTATAGAAATTTACCCTGCTATAGTTTACTTCCGTGTTCCAAAACCAGAGATGTGAAAAAGGTCCATTTGTTTGTCATTCAAATAAACTTAAGATATTGATGGATTTTACCTCTAGGTGGAGCTATTGCACTTGCAATTGAGGGTTAATGTACAGTACTGTATGTTCCTGTGTATCCTCACAGCGGCCAAAATGCTAGATGGAAACTGCACTAATGATGTGGAGGAGATTGTTGCAGGCACTCTGCCACCCTGCCCAAATGTCTATGCCAACTGGCTGGTCATACTGCTGCTCGTCATCTATTTGCTTGTCACGAATGTGCTGCTGCTTAACCTCCTTATCGCCATGTTCAGGTCAGAATGTCTTTGTGTACATGTATGTATGTGAGTATACATGGCTATCATGTGTTTTTGTTTTGTCTTGTTTTCCCTTGGCCTGTTACTGTTTTGCAATGTGTTTGAAAAAAAAAAAATGTTTAAAAGTTTACTTTTCATTAAAAATGACATGTAATTTGTGATTGAACCACACATATCACCTCTCCACAGCTACACCTTCCAGGTGGTGCAGGAGAATGCAGACATCTTCTGGAAGTTTCAGCGCTATAACCTTATTGTTGAATACCACAGCCGTCCTGCCTTGGCCCCACCCTTCATTATCATCAGCCACATCTCTCAGGCTCTCCTCAGCCTAGTCAAAAAGACAGAAGCCAAGCAGGATCTTTTGGGTAAGTCAATCTTTACACGGTCGTGTAGCTTCTGCACAGATTATTTTCTTAAAGTGATAGTTCACCCAAAATTGAAAATCCTTTCATCATTTACTCACACTCATGCCATTCCAGATGTGTATACATTTCTTTGCTGAACACAATGAAGATTTTTAGAAGAACATATTAGCTCTGTAGGTCCATACAATGCCAATGAATGGGCACCAAAACTTTGAAGCTCCAAAAAGCACATAAAGGCAGCATAAAACTAATCCATACGACTCCTGTGGTTAAATCCATTTCTTCAGAAGTGATATGATAAGTGTGGTTGAGACATTGATCAATATTTAAATCCTTTTTTTACTTAAATATCCACTTTCAAACAGCCCTCCTAAGCGTTCTTCTCTCTTAAGAGTTCTTCTTTTGATTTTGGCGATTTATATTCTTCGTGCATATCGCCGCCTACTGGACAGGGAGGAGGACTTAAATATTGATCTGTTTCTCACCCACACCTATCATATCACATCTGAAGATATGGATTTAACCACTGGAGTCTTATGGATTACTTTTATGCTACCTTTATGTGCTTTTTGGAGCTTCAAAGTTTTGGTGCCCATTCACTTGCATTGTATGGACCAACAGAGCTGAGATATTCTTCTAAAAATCTTCGTTTGTGTTCAGCAGAAGACAGAAAGTCATACATACCTAAGATGGCATGAGGGTGAGTAAATTATGAGAGAAATTTCCTTTTTGGGTGAACTAGCCCTTTAAAGGGGTCAAATCGCAAGATATCAAATTTACTTTGAACTTTTGAGGAAAATTGTTTATAAAAAACATACTTAACTTTCAGAACTCCTCCCCAGTCCTAAAAGAGCATTTATTCATACTGCAAAAATTACTCATTCTGTACTTCCACAACTTTGTGAAACTTACAGCGATAAATGCATCAGCACATGACCGCCCATGTTTACACATAAATGAGCCTATTTGGTGGTCAGAAACTTAGCCTAATTACTTCACTCATCACAATGAAGTAATTAGGGTGAAAGACGGATAGATACTATTATTCCTAAACACCAGAAGAATTATCAACAAAATGTGGGAAAGTTTGCCTAACCATGTGCTGTTTCTGGCTGTGTGTAGCATCTGCTTTGCATATCCTTCTGAAGTGCGGCTGAAGTTTATTTTAAACATGGTTCCTGATCATTATCATCTGATCTTATCGGTTTGTATGGCAAATTTCACTGCGGATTGTTTTTTGATCCTGGAGGCTTTGCAAAGAGGCTGCTCTTGAAGGATGGGGCAGTTAAATCAGTTGAATTGGACACGAAAGCAAACTCGTAGCCAGTGTATGTGCATTGGAGAAAAATGCTATTTTCTGCTGTTGCTCATTTTATATGTAAAACGGAACAGCAGAAAAAAACGTTTTAGTTTATTCATAATGCATATAGTGCTCATTTTATTTTGGAGTCAAGTCAAAAGAAACAATGAAAAATGACCAATCAAGGACTAGAAACAAGAAAAGAAACACAGGACCTCACTGGGCGAAATGGAACAAGGCAGGAAAAGCAAAGATACTATTTAAAAAAAAATTGTGGTTAAATGTTTGCTCCCCCTTTTTTTTTTTTTTTGTGGTCAGAGAGGGAACTGCCAGTTGGCCTGGACCAGAAGCTAATGACATGGGAGACGGTGCAGAAGGAGAACTACCTGGCTAAACTGGAGCGAGAGCATAGGGAGAGCAGTGGAGAGAGACTTAGATACACTTCCTCTAAGTGAGTTACAACTTGGTTGCTTAGCAGATATAGGAGGACATATCATTAACTTGATGTACACATTACCTTGTAATGAGATGATACTTGTGCTACAGGTGAGAGTGTTAACTGCAAACCCATGCTGAATGAGCATATGTATGTACAGTGTAAACACCTCTTTTAAAGGAATAGTTCACCCAAAAATGAAAATTCTGTCATAATTTACTCATCCTTATGTCGTTCCAAACCCATATGCCTTTCTTTCTTATACAAAACATAAAAAGAGATGTTTTAGTGAAGCTAATAAAACACAGAAGTCCTCATGTGAATGTGGGAGCCACTGCTTTTCTTATAGACATTAAGATTTTCTTTGAGAAATTACTTAAAGGATAGTTCACCCAAAAACGAAAATTCTCTCATTATTTACTCACCCTCTTGCCATCCCAGATGTGTATGACTTTCTTTCATCTACAGAACACAAACAAAGATTTTTAGAACAATATCTCATCTCTGTAGGTCCACACAATGCAAGTAAATGGGTACCAACACTTTGAAGCTCCAAAATCACATAAGGACAGCTTAAAAGTAATCCATACGACTCCAGTGGTTAAATCCATATCTTCAGAAGCGATATGATTGGTATGGGTGAGAAATATATTTAAGTCCTTTTTCTTCTTCTTTTGTTTTTGGTGATTCACATTCTTTGTGCATATCGCAATCTTCTGGGCAGGGAGGAGAATTAATAAAAAAAGGACTTAAATATTGATCTGTTTCTAACCCACACCTATCATATCGCTTCTGTAGACATGGATTTAACCACTGGAGTCTTATGGATTACGTTTATGCTGCCTTTATGTGCTTTCAAACTTTTGGTCACCATTCACTTGCATTGTATGGACCTACAGAGCTGAAGTATTCTTCTAAAAATTTCTGTTTGTGTTGTGCAGAAGAAACAAAAATTTTCATTTTTGGGTGAACTATCCCTTTAAATATCAGGGTTGTTTCTCTACAAAACCTATTGTATGCCTTTAGAAGACTTGAAATATGACGCATGAGTCACAAGTACTACTTTTATGATGCGTTTGGGTCCTTTTTAAGCTTTAAAGTGAGGCACTATCCATTGTTGTTGTATTAAAAAGACAGGCCAGAATATTCATTAAAACATCTCCTTTTGTCAATAAATAATGACAGAGTTTTAGTTCGAATTTGGGTAAACTATTTCTTTAAGTTCCTTTTTGTATGTAACACTTCATAGGGTGCAGAGTTTGCTGAGGACAGTTGGGGTTTTGAAGGAGCAAGAAAAGCGCATGGCAACAGTAGAGACTGAGGTGAAGTGAAGGAGTAGCTGCTGATTTATTATCTGTTGTGACTCAGAGCCAAATGACTTCATTAAATTTGTACCTACAAATTCATCTGCAGGTGAGGTATTGTGGAGAGGTGCTGTCTTGGATGGCAGAGTGTTTCAGCAGAAGTACTCTAAAGTGTGATAGAGATGTGCCTAAAATCCCACGTGAGACTTCCTTTAATATTAATTTTGCTTCTTTCTCTCCTTCTCGCTTATATTGCCTGTTCCTCCTTCTTCCTTTTCTCTGTTTCTCAATTGTTCTCTCTCTTAAGGCTCCTACACAATAGAGAAAGTTCAGGTGAAGCATTTGCCAATAGTAATGCATTAAATTAAAGAGATAGTTCACCAAAATTCTCTCATAATTTACTCACTTTCATGCCATCCCAGATGTGCATGAATTTCTTTCTTCTGCTGAACACAAACGAAGATTTTTAGAAGAATATCTCAGCTCTATTGGTCCATACAATGTACGTGACTGGTGACCAGAACTTTGAAGGTCCAAAAAGCAAATAAAGGCAACATAAAAGTAATCCACACGAACCCAGTGGTTTAATATATGTCTTCTCAACAGAAGAAAGAAAGTCATACACATCTGGAATGGCATGAGGGTGAGGAAATGTGAATTTTTGGATGAACTATCCTGTTAATTTTGAGGGTGTAAAGCTAAATAAATTTCACAAAACCACAACTGGACCTGCCTCTCTGACATTCTCCATGATCAACGGACTTTTTACGTCAAAGACTTTTGGTCACATAAAGGTGACGTCACTATTGCAGCCCTCACGTTTTTCCTTCTATGTCCTTGGTATGCGTCATCCCCATGGAAATCAATGGACTCGTAGAGTTTTTAAAGCAGTACACTCTAGTGTGTAGGCGCCCTACTCTGGCTAAGTTTTCTATTTCCATTATCACAGTTAGGCAAGAAGGTAACATCACAATATCTGTGTTTCACAGGCTCCATTGCCAGCAGCTCCAGAAACCCTCAACCTCAGGAAGCTAAGCGACAGCAGCCATCAGGGCAGTCAGGGTATGGTGCAGAGAAGAAACTGCCCTACACTGATTAGTGATGAGACAATATTAATATGCAAATGTTTTACAACAGAAATTGGATTTTTACAACAGAATTAAGATCAAATAAAGTTTTGATTTTGCAGTGCTTCCATGTGCATATCATTTTCTAATGTTTTAGTACTTATATATCACTACATACTAATTATAAAGTTATTTATAATGTTTACTATACAATCAAATAAATAATAATATAATAAATTATAAAAATATATATATACTTTGTTAATGCACTAATTTTTAATAATAATTTTAATATTTTTAAATCTGAATCTATGAGCCCCCAACTTTCACCATCAGGTTCCCTCAATTCAATATATATAGCAGATATATCGTCGTATTCAAACTGTACGAATGCATCAACTGAAGTGTTTTGTCTTATTAATGCAGAGGACCCAATCTAGATTAATTAGTGAAGGTCAAAGGAACTCTGCTGATGTAATATTCATTTCTGCACTACTTTGTGATGGACAGGCTCGGTATGTATTAGAGTTGCTTTGTTTTGCATTTGTATGCAGGTGAATATTCCACTTTGTGGATTTTAGACATTTGTAGTTCCCAGTATTTGATGTTTATTTATTTATGTGAGGTGCAAAAACAATATTACCATATTTGATTTCATATTCATTTTTATAACACTTTGTATAGTTGACAGAACAATGAATGGGAATAAAAATGGTTTAGTGGAAAACTTATCCTGCTCATTCATAAGGCGATGTGTAAGTTGTGTATGTGTGTTTGTATGTAATTGCATGTGTATACGTGTGTAATGTACAGTAGATAGTGTTAGTAGGGAATATTACTTTTTAACCTTGATGCACTGATGATAATTTTTTCTGAAACAAGTCTTATGTTGTCAGTCTGCCTGATCCTCAAGTTCACAAGATTCATTGTGTTGAGTGAGTTGATTTGAGGTTAATGAGTTTACAGATGTTAACAGAACAGGACACTTGGTAACAGGAAGTTGGTGCACCACAGGAAGTAGATACTCGAACAGTATGTTGTCAGATCCACCTGTCTACTTTCACACGGCTCTGAAAACCTGGAAATGAGCCTGTAAGTGCTGTGAACTGACACAAATAGCGCTTCTCGCAATATGCATCGTTTTAAAGCAGTTTTACAGAAAGTCATGCTGTAATTTTTAAGCCCTCATTTAGCAGTTTCATAGAAACATTTTTGTCTTTAGGCCGCCAGTGAGCAAGCCATTATTTGATGTTAGTTAGTGGAGAGCAAAAAACCTTGGGAGAAATTAGGCAGTTCCTCTGGCTATACAGCATTAGCCTAATGTGGTATCAGTTAGCTAGGTGTACTGGGTTGATGTTTTTGGTAGGCAACGTTTAAAACTGAAGGATATTGATAGAACTGTAAGATTAATGATTTATTGTTTTTAAAGTCCATCCTGAATTGACTCTGGAAGTGCACGTAGATGCAGCGGCCCCCACTGTTTGTCTGGTAAAGGTAGCAATTCAATGTCTATTCCATTTCAAGAGAAGTGATGCAATCTGTGGTTAGTGAAAGTGTTACTCGCTGTTTGATTGGATTGCAGCTGACAGCAGTTTATTCTCTATGGAGTCCATCCTATGATCGAGATGATGAGAGTTGGCAGCAGTTCATCCTCTTAAGTCCTCATGTCTGAGCCTCTGTAAACGCATGCTATTCTTGTATATTAGAGAAAACCCAGGAATATTTGCAAAATCTTACACGAGCAATGAACACTTTAATTTTGTAATCTTTATTGCTTTAGTAGACCTTCATTTAGCTCCTTCAGCCTCAGCCTCTGATACCACTCTACCATATAATTATGTTCCTGTAACGCCTGAGACTCTAGGAGTTTAGTGACTTAGTTTGAAGTTTTGTGTTTACCTTCTTGTGTCTCTGTTCCTGGTTCCTGCCCTGATTGTTCCCAGCTGTTTCACGTTTACCTTGTTTGCCCCAGTGTATATAATGTCCTTGTGTTTGCTCAGTCTTTGTCAGTTGTTGTTCCTATTACCCTTCATGGATGTGACGTTTGTTTTGTTCCCAAGTTTTGTTTTTGTTTTGTTCCTGTGTTTTCCAAATGTATCTGGACTAGTTTTCTTATTAAATAAAGCTGTGCTTAGATCCTGCTCTCTTGACTTCCTCCAGCAATCATTATAGAACAACTGACCACGCAACTATCGATCTAGCGGCTTTGTAACTGCTGTCTCTCAAACAGGGAGACTTAATCATCAAGCAGTATACTGAGCGTTTCTGCAGTCTTGCCCAGGATTTTAATTGGGGAGATATTTGTCTCAAGGACATCTACTGTTTTGGCTCAATGAGCCGGTGAAGTCCTGCCTGCCTAGAGGCATGTGTGAACTCTCTTTAGTATAATTAATTGACTATGCTTTGAGGCTCACATTCTCCCATTACATTGTGGGGTATGGCAGGAACCCCTTGCTGCTGCCGGCGGCCATGCCTGCCACGGCCCACCAGCCGGCATCCACGAGCCAGCGCCTGAAGCTTTGACAATTTTTTTGGTGTTGTGTTTAGGAGCGCCAGGAGTCACTCCTTAAAGGGTGGGGGGGGGGGGTATGTAACACCTGAGACTTTTGCCCTAGCGGCCACCAGAGGTCACTAGGAGTTTAGTGACTTAGGCTGTGCATCATTTGGAAGGATGCGTCCTCCAGAGGTCCGCTGCATATGTCATCGAGGTTGTCTCGTTTCAATAAAAGCGAGTAGGACACTTCGAATGCGACCTTCTTTCACAGGAATTTGGAGGATGCATGAGGTGTATACTCGTGGGCACTCACAACCCACAATTCTTTGCTTCAACGGAAATGTCTAAAAAAAAATTACGCCAATTTGCCCGTAAATATGATGTTCAAACGCAAGTAAAGTTAATTCCCAAGTTGAAGTACCTCAGTAGATTGGTGCAGAGTATATAGTATGTATAATTATATTAATGTATAATTAAAATAAAGTATTAGACTAAAAGTACACCTGTAAAATCTATTTTCTTTTCTCTTTACATCATAACTCTCCTAAAATGTACCTCATGCATTCCCTTCCAGAGGGACTTTGTTCCCTTCTCACTCAAAGCGCTCGCGCTTGTTAAAGAGTGGCGTGCTGTCATAGCAACCATGCTACATTCCGTTTCCATTTGTCCTACAAAGGCCGTCTCGTTTAAATGAGGCTTGTTTAAAGGAGGACACTCGGTATGCAGCCTTCAAAGGACACGTCCTACCTAGCACGCAGCCTTCCAAACGAGACACAGCCTTTGTTTGAAGATTTGTGTTTACCTTCTTGTGTCTCTGTTCCTGGTTCCTGCCCTGAATGTTCCCAGCTGTTTCTCGTTTACCTTGTTTGCCCCAGTGTATATAATGTCCTTGTGTTTGCTCACACTTTGTCAGTTGTTGTTCCTATTACCCTTCATGGATGTGACATTTGTTCTGTTCCCAAGTTTTGTTTTTGTTTTGTTCCAGTATTTTCCATGTTTTGTATCTGGACTCATTTTCTTAAATAAAGCTGCACTTAGATCCTGCTCTCTTGACTGCCTCCAGCAATCGTTACTGTTCCTACTATAAATGTTATATTCAAAAACATCTAAATACTGAATATTACTGTTTCTTCTTTAATAACAGCAGCATAGATACTAAAGTAGTTTCAGGGAGAGGAACTAAAACGAATGTGCTGTACTTATTGAATGAAAATACCAGGTATAAACATATTTAATATGCATTACGAAATAATTTATTAATAAATAATATTATACTTCATTAAATGTATAATATTACCATTACAATTTATTAAGTATTTATTAATTTATAGTTATTAATTCATAAATAATCTATTAATATTTATTATGAAAAATGTATATTAATTTGCTGTGAAAAATATTTTATTTTATGGTATACTTTTGTAATTAATAATAGTATATTTTCTAAAAGTATATTATTTTAATTAGACTGTCAGAAAAAATAATTGTGCAAAAATGGTACCTTTAGGTGTTCAACAGCTTGTCACCATTTCTTCAGTCACATTTGAGTTGTAAAGTTGTTTAAATCATAATTTTTGTTGACATTACATCATCATTGCAACGAAGTTATAAAATTGGATATAACTTCAAGTTATAATATTATGCCACAAATGAAGCTGATTGAGCTTAACTTGAATTGAACCTGGAATATTCCTTTAAGGTATTAATATACACTTTAGGGACAAATAAGATGCTTGAGGTACTAATATACCTTTTAGGGACACATAAAAGGTACAAATATGTGCTCTTTAGGGACAGACAAGGTACACATACCTTCTAATTGATATTTAAAGAGAGCAGTAGGTGTACCTTTGAGAGGACTGCCCCAGTGACAAGCTTTTGTACACCTAAAGGTACAATTTTTGCACATTTTCTTTCTAAAATTTTATATTTGTTTGTCTTCTGTTCCTCTTTTGCAGGTGGTTTCTAAGGGCAGATATGTGCTCCTTTATCAAAGAGTATGTCCAGGTGCACTTGCTTGCCATTACCTAGGGCCACAATGTTTTTCTGAAATAAATAAATAAATAAATAAAAAACTTGAGGAAAAACATGCTAACATTTGTTCACATGATTGTTTCCAGAATCAGATTTTGATCAAAGGTCTATCAGTCATTTTGGGTGGCATACAGCAACATGAAGGTGAGACGCACACTCTGGTGGATCTACTGTGTGTGTGTCCATCATGATGTTACATTGTCTTTGTTTTCTCAGGGGAGAGACAGCTCTTTGTTTTGGCCCATGTGTGGGAGAGATTTTTCTTTGAGATTCTGCCAATTGTTCAGGGCTGCGTTTCCCAAAAGCATTGCAAGCTAAGTTGATTGTAGAGACCATTGGTGCCAATGGTTTCTACAATCTACTTAGGCTTACGATGCTTTTAGGAAACGCAGCCCAGGCAATTTTCTGTCCTCTGCAGGTAAATCTGCCTACGAGGTTGACGCTGATTTTCACATGTTTGCCCAATGCGATCATTTCAATTTTGGTGAGGTCTGTTCTCACTTGAGACATCAAACGTCTCTCTGTAATGCCAGAAGTTGCACACATCAAACTTTCTCAAAATGTAACAGGCTGGAATCTGTTTTACTCGTCTTTTATGCTAAATACAGATCTACTATATGGCTAAAGTATGTGGATGCCCTCTTCAAATGAACAGGTTTTGTGAGGACAAATCTTAATGCTACGACATTCTAGAGAATTATGTGCATGCTCTTGAATGGAAGCAAATCACTGCAGCCATGTTCCAACATCTACTAGAAAGTCTTCCTTAAATAATGGAAGCTGTTATAGTAGCACAAGAGCATCAGTGAGGTCAGGCACTGATGTTGAGCGATGGGTTTGCTGTTGTCATTTCAATTCATCCCAAAGGTGTTCAGTCGGGGCTCAGTACAGGGGATTTGTACAGGCCAGTCAAGTTCTTCCACACCAGCCTCAGTAAATTATTTATTTTGGACCTTACTTTGTACACGGGGCATTGTCATTCTGCAACAGATAAGGCCCTTCTCAAACTATTGCAAACATGGAAGCACAGAATTCTTTAGAATGCCATGGTATGGTGTAAAATTATGATTTGTTGTCCTGGAATTACTCGAATAGCCAAACCTGTAAGTGAGAAGGCAGTTTCCACACTTGTGGTCATATAATGAACCTAGATAGGGAGAATCTTTAATGGTAACATGTAATCTTGTATGTTAGGGTATGTAACCTGACTGCACAGCATGTACAGTTGAAGTCAGAAGTTTACATACAACTTAGCTAAGTACATTTAAACTCAGTTTTTCACATTTCCTGAAATTTAATTGTAGAAAACTTTCCCTGTCTTAGGTCAGTTAGGATCACTATTTTAAAAAATAGTAGAGAGAATGATTTATTTCAGCTTTTATTTCTTTCATCACATTCCCAGTGGGTCAGAAGTTTACATACACTTTGTTAGTATTTGGTAGCATTGCCTTTAAATTGTTTAACTTGGGTCAAACATTTTGGGTAGCCTTCCACAAACTTCTCACAATAAGTTGCTGGAATTTTGGCCCATTCCTCCAGAAAGAACTGGTGTAACCGAGTCAGGTTTGTAGGTCTCCTTGCTCGCACACACTTTTTCAGTTCTGCCGACAAATTTTCCATCCGACTGAGGTCAGGGCTTTGTGATGGCCACTCCAATACCTTGACTTTGGTGTCATTTTGCCACAACTTTGGAGGTATTCTCGGGATCATTGTCCATTTGGAAGACCCATTTGCAACCAAGCTTTAACTTCCTGGCTGATGTCTTGAGATGTTGCTTCAATATTTCCACATAATATTCCTTCCTCATGATGCCATCTATTTTGTGAAGTGCACCAGTCCCTCCTGCAGCAAAAGCACCCCCACGCATCACGGTTGGGATGGTGTTCTTCGGCTTGCAAGCCTCACCCTTTTTCCTCCAAACATAATGATGGTCATTATGGCCAAACATTTAAAGTTATGTTTCATCAGACTAGAAGACATTTCTCCAAAAATTAAGATCTTTGTCCCCATGTTCACTTGCAAACTGTAGTCTGGCCTTTTTATGGCAGTTTTGGAGCAGTGGCTTCTTCCTTGCTGAGCAGCCTTTCAGGTTAATGTCGATATATAGGACTCGTTTTACTGTGGATATAGATACTTGTCTACCTGTTTCCTCCAGCATCTTCACAAGGTCCTTTGCTGTTGTTCTGGGATTGATTTGCACTTTTCGCACCAAACTACGTTCATCTCTAGGAGACAGAATGTGTCTCCTTCCTGAGCGGTATGATGGCTGCGTGGTCCCATGGTGTTTATACTTGCGTACTATTGTTTGTACAGATGAATGTGGTGCCTTCAGGCATTTAGAAATTGCTCCCAAGGATGAACCAGACTTGTGGAGGTACACAAATTTTTTTCTGAGGTCTTGGCTGATTTATTTTGATTTTCCCATGATATCAAGCAAAGAGGCACTGAGTTTGAAGGTAGGCCTTAAAATACATCCACAGGTACACCTCCAATTGACTCCAATTAGCCTATCAGAAGCTAATTGGCTAATTGCCTAGAGGCTCTTCATCATTTTTTGTAATTTTCCAAGCTGCTTAAAGGCACAGTTAACTTAGTGTATGTAAATTTCTGACCCACTGGAATTGTGATTTAGTCAATTAAAAGTGAAACAATCTGTCTGTAAATAATTGTTGGAAATATTATGTGTGTCATGCACAAAGTCAATGTCCTAAACGACTTGCCAAAACTATAGTTTGCTATAATGAAATCTGTGGAGTGGTTAGAAAATGAGTTTTAATGACTTCAACCTAAGTGTATGTAAACTTCTGACTTCAACTGTAGTAAAGATATGTGCCAAATATAGTCACAAAGAATATTCAGTAGAAAGGGGAAGTGTGAGATCAATTTAAAATAGCCGATTTAGTGTTTATGTGTAGTGGACTGTTATACACACGTGGTTTAATTGTGGCATATTTTCAAGTTTAATTGTGTTCCGCTTGCATGAAATGTATTCTGCTTATCTCTCCGTCTGCAGGGTCAGAAGTTGACAGTCGGAGAGATGGCTCTCCTCAGCTTTAGGAATCTGGTCCTAATGAAGCTCTCTCTAGGTGACCTGCTGCGCGAGAAACTGTCTCTCGTCCCAGCATCTATAACTGCAATCCCATGCTAAATGACTATCTGTTTTACCATCTCTATTAAGTCCTTTCTGTATGTATGTGTGTGTGTGTGTGTGTAGGGAATCTAGGGACCCAGAGGCCCCTCAAAGGAATATTGCCAACTTGAGAGTATGGTGGCGCTAATGGTCACCCCCTATCTATGGAACTGCAGGTATACAAGTAGGAAACCCAAAATTCAGGATAGCCTAATCTGACCAAAACATTTTTATTTGTCAGCCATCATCATAACATACTTTAACTTGTCAACAGAAGGTACAGTCACTACCCCAAAAACAAAACAATTCTAGAGTGTAATATGTAAACCATACAGATTTCTATGCGTTCAATTACAAATTTGACTCCCTCACATTCTTCAAGGCTGCACTTAACAAAGCAACACAAGAGCACAAACCAACCACCCTGAGATAAGGATTACTCATTACATCTCTGAAAGCTCTTTGCTGTCCCCCGTACTGGAACAGGAAGGGGATGTGTTCCTAGAGTGAGTGGGAAAACTACGATGTCTGTGTGACAAATGCCCATTCTGTCATCCAGCTTTCTTTCTGCTACAAGTTGGGTGTATTCTGGTATGGCCGATAGCTGTCAGACTATTGATGTGACATGGACACATCTCTGACAAATGTTCTGTGAGGTTTTGGATGAGCTTTTTTTTTCTTTTTTTTTGTCACAGATGAAGCATGAAGCAGAAAACATCTGACAATCATTCATTACAATAACTTATAAATTCAAATACAAACGCATGTAAGAGCAATGTCCAGTGGAGGATAAAAAAAATAAAAAAATTAAGTAAAATTATTTTGTCAGATTTCCAGTGTCAACACACATACCATGCAAGATTACCTTACATTATTACATCCGATAAAAAAGGATATGCATTCCTATTGATGTTATCCTGTCAAAATTGTACAAGTACACAGAACATATGCACATGTAAGAAATCCAACCATGAAACCATATCTTGGTTCAAAGTCTAAGCTTAAAGAAGCACAACTTATAGTGAAATTGAACATTGGTGGTAAGACTAAATGAATTTTAACATTGTTCAAAGAACATGATGCACTGGATTTAGTAGAACTGTAGTACTGTGCTCTGCTGATCTGTCCTTATGTTTAAAACTGGTCATGACTACACAATATGTATTTCCTGCATAATTTACAGCAAAAAGTTTATTTTATTCGAGTCTCATTCAAATAACAAGACCTACTGTTGAGTTGCTGGGTCAGATGAGATTTGCAGTTTATTGTAGTATTGTGAAAAAAATGGGATATAACACTTCGCAAAAGCAGCACCATTAATGTTCCTACATCCTTTAGCTTAGTTTTTAAGCAATTCAGTGATTTTGCTGATCACACAGGTGGTTGTCCATTGATTGCTTTGCACTGAAATGCTTTTGAGAAACATCTATATCAAACACTTTTCACAACAGTAAAAACTAAGTAAAAACATTGGTGTGCAACAGAGTCTAAGAAAGTTTGGCAGTGTGTTTGTGTATGAGAACTTAAAAATGCAGGAGGACAGTGTAGGAAATTAAAGTGAGGGTTCTGGGCCCCGAGGTTGCACGCCCTCTCTCCTGAGGCTGGCGTCGAAGTGTGGTGTAACCTCACAGCGCACTAAGAGTACGTCCTCTTTCACAAAGCCACGCTGCCGCAATACCTGTAGGTGCAGGAAAGTGACGTAGCCAAACCCCTTGGGGTTGCGCTGCATGGTGGGCCTTTGGAAGGCCTGCAGGTCAGGCTTGGTCTCCATCACTTCCACATGGTGCTGCCCCTCGACCTGGTCCAACACTGCCAGCCGGATCGTGCCCTGGAAGGGCCAGGAGAGCTGGCTGTCAAACTCACCCTGCATAGTGTGCACGAAAAGTGAGATATAATTGGAGCAGCGGGGGGCGCTGGGGGTTTGCAGGTGTAGCCGAAGGCAGAGTTTGTACCCCGGCCGGCCAGTGTAGAAAGGTGGGCTGTGAAGGACTACGGGTTGACCAGCTTCCTGGCTGCGCAGGTGGGCCGAAAAGTTCTCCAACCGCCACACGTAGACGCCTTGGTACTGCTGGGCTTCCAGCTCTCGGGTGGCCTCCTCCAGTGAGCTCAGCTTACGACGTAGCTCCGTGAGCTGGGTTTTCTGCGTCTCATTGTGAATACACAGTTCACGGATCTGTTGGTCTTGACGCACCAGCCGGCCTTCCAGCTCCAAGACCGTCTCCCGCAGGTTCATTAGCTCCTGGTTGCAGTTGCAAGGTTCTACAACCCTGGAGGATGCGCCACGTTCATCTGACGAGGAGCTGCCAGCAACTGATGACGTTAGGCAGCTATTCAGAGTCTGGCTGCGCAGAAACTCGGCCATGTAACGCATATGCATCTGTGTAAATTCCTGCATGTGTTGTGCCAGTTCATTTCTCGGCATCTAAAACAAATACATGTGCAAAGAAATCACTTACATTCCTAAATGATATGCAGTGACAATAGTGTACTGACAAGTAAAAGTGGTACTTCACTGAGAACTAAAAGGGAAGTAGCTTTGGAACATGAATCACGTGCCCCACCTTTTCACGACAACCAAAAGTGCTGAAAGTACAGGCTACAGGAGCTTTGAGACAATCTGTGTCACAGTGCAACGCCAACTGAAACCAATACACAAAAATTACATTCAGCTACATAGTTCCACACTGCCAGTTTTATTATTATTATTATAATAAAAAAATAAAAAAAATAAGAAAATTCATTTACAGGCACAATTTATAGTGATATTTCCTCTGACGCACCTGATCCCGAATAAGCTCCATTTCACAATAGTTACACACTGTACTGGCAAAAGGACATGTCTGTTCATGAATCTACAAGGAAAAAATAAAGTTTCAGACACCAACGCAACATCCAACAACACCAAACACAAAAAAGGCTACTTACATCAAATACATTCTACTAAAATATAATCAACTAAAATCCCCATTAACAATTTTAAAATGCCTACTAACAACCCAATAACCTAGTCATTAGGCTGTATTTTTTTAAGTCATTTTAAACAAATCCAGTATGTGAACATGAAACAAAGGTTTTCACCTGTTTGTCAGCATATACAAAGCTCCCTGCGCAGTTAGGGCAGGTCATGAGTCGCTGTAAGCACTGCTGGCTCTTGTGTTCATCCAGATGGCTCTTCCGAACAAACTCCTGACACTGAGGGCATGGCACCGTGGCAAACTTACACAAGTGTTTCTGAGGGAGAGAGTAACAACACAGATTAAAAATAAAATAAAAAATGACACCATGACAACTGCAATTCAGAAAGGTAGTTCAAGACCACTGACTTATGTGTTTGAAATGTCTTGCGAAAGAAGATCAATTTGTGACCTGCTCCAGCATTTTGGCCCCATTTACACTTTGCATTAACATTATTTTCATATACGGATAGTATCTGTATAATTTTTAACTGTATTGCATTTACACCTTGCAGTCAAATGCATCTCCACTGTGATCGGATAAAGATTCAATCAAGTTACATATGCAAAATAGAAAACGCTACTTACATATTACATCTGAGTCTGTGGTAACTGAAAATTCTCCATCTTCAGGCTAATTTTAAAATGCTGATGGATAATTCAAATACTTTCCATCACTTTAACAGTCAGGGTTTCTCCTTCATTGAACATTTCTTGGCATCCACCAAAGCTAAATTTCAGGTCGACGAAGCAAATTTAATAATATTCATCTCTCGTTTAGCACTTTGTAAGTGCTAAATATGCTTCTCATATAAAACCAGGGTTCGCACAGCTTTTTAAGAGTGAAATTCAAGCACTTTTCAAGCATTTTCAAGGTACCTAAATCTTCTTTTTCAAGCACCTCGAAGCTTTAAATATTATCCAGTCTAAAACTTACTTGACAAAAATGCAAGGATCAAAAAGCATCCTCTGTGATTTAAAACATTGTCCAATCTATACAAATTTAAGTTTCAAGAATTATTTTAATCCCACAGACAGCTAAGACTGGAATCCTTAAAGGTGCACTCAGTAATTTTTCCTCATTAAAAACGTTTTACTCCTAAAGACATGAATTGTAATTTTGCAGCATCTCTATATATTAAATCATAACCACTAACATGAGATAAAGACTCCAGTTATATCAGTCACCTTATAAAAGCTGTTTTATTCTACGTGGAGAGGGTCCCTTCATGGGGGCTGCCATGTTAGAATCACATGACCAGTCGAATACTACTCGCTTAATCTCAGTAACAGAACTCTTATTGGACACTTTCACTCATTGATTAAAGAAATCATGAATGACTGTGAAAAGTACATTTCTACAACGGCATCTAAAAGGCTGAAAACTATTGATTTTGAATGATGCTGCATCCAGGCCACAAGGTGTCAGTGTAAGTCCAAGATGACACAAACACAAAAGTTACTGATTGCACCCTTAATATGATTACAACTGGTAATCTATAGGGCGTGCATTACTATGGGGGAAAACAAGTTCTGGTTTCTGTAGTTAGTTATTCATTTCCATGTGGAAAATAAAAATAAATAGGTCTGGCTATTTTTAAAGAAAGCTTGTTTGTGTGTGTGAGTGTGTTTACTTCAAATAAAAGCAAAGATTCTACAACTGATATTTTGTGGACTTCAGTTCGGCTTTCAACACCATCATCCAAGCTATTCTCCGGACTAAATTAAACCAACTCTCTTTTCCCACCTCTATCTGTCAGTGGATCACCAGCTTTCTGACAGACAGGCCTTTGAACATATAACACAGCTTATCAGCAATAAAGGATTTCTGCAAGTATAAAATAGTCAAATCATGTTTTCCACTTAATGAGTTCATGGAAGAATAATATTCATCATAAATATAAATTAGTGTTAATTCTATTAAAATCGGTATAAAATGTACCAACATATCAATCCATAGCTAATGAATAAACAACATTTACCTACAAATTACACTAAATGGTTTAATGTAAAATGTCATGCAGGTACGTCCGCGATAACTCTTAAGAGATTTAATTAGCAAACTGTACTATTTTACTGTAATATAATATTGAATAATTATTATTGAATATGTTAATTTTATTGTAGAGCAACAGCAGTCGTAATTTCATTACATTCACGCAGCATTGGTCCTACATTTTTTTTTTTTTTACTGTAAACTGAAGACATTTGTATTTCTTGTATTTTTATTTATTTTGTTTTTTAAATATGCTGATTTACAATGTGGTGAAATGCCACCTCCTCCTCTTCTGTGCCCCAGTGTCACATTATTACAAGAATGTTTTGAATTACGTAAACAAAGTGTTTTTGTAGCACTTTGCATACTCAGTGCATGTTATAAGAAAAACGCACAGCAGACTAATAGCGAACCAAACTCAGAACACTCCAGAGAAGGATGGAGTTTGTGTGGGTTGTTCGCTGTTTGTGAGCCGCTGAGACTGTTGAAAACACTGGCCGTGCTTGAACCATCTTAATCCAGACAATACGTAGGCCTACATTTATTTAATGAAATTGCATTCTTTTGGGGGGTTTAATAAATTGCACTGGGCCATATCGCGGTTACTATTTTATTTTGAATTATTTGACTTTGGATTATTTTGATTATATTCTCAGCCATACATTTAACATATTGAATTTATCACATTCGTTGACTTTCTGCCCTACTTTTAAGTATTCATGCGATACAAGGCTACATATTGATTGTAAATGATTCCAAAGAAAATTCAAGTTAACACAATCTTTGTCTCAGCTTATACCTTCAGAATGTCTGATAAGTGCTAAGCCAATATTTCCGATATGGAGCTCTAAGTAGGGCATCAATTTGGCCAGTACCAGCCCTTCTCCTCCGCATAGAGATATTTTAAGTCTCTCTTTCAGCCAGCTGTCAATGAAACTGCACTCCTGCATTTGGATGGAAGCAGTAGATGCAGGTACAATTTCTTTGGTGCCAATCTACCACAGTGGAGACGTGCAGTACTTCAGTGTGCGCTCAACAACAAAGCAAGATGCGGAGCAGCGCATGTGTTCTCCCGCGCTCACGAGACACCCCAAATATAACTGTATAATATCTGTTTTAAATTAGAAATAATTGTAGATCTTTTATGACTGTCAACAACCTAAGCATTTTTAAGGAGCATATTAAACATTCAAGCATATTTCAAACTGTGAAAATCGAGCATTTTCCAAATTTTCAAGACTCTGTACAAACGAAAATGAAGCCTGGTTTTACGCGAGTTCCGTGCGAGCCACAGAGTGATAAGAAAACAGGAGCGAGTGGGGATTTCAGGAGAGAGACGAGATATTCCAAGTGTATTCTACTGGAATAATTAATGTGATATTGTTCATTGTTCGGGTGACAAGATTGCAAGATGGCAGTGTCTGCGGTGTTCTTCAATTGCAATTGCAGAATAAACAGAAAAAGGCAAGAAGAACCCACAACACTGCACTTTAACTACAGATTACTGGTAACAGAGGTAGCGTAACCTCATCACATAATTAACCCTTTAAGCTCTGAAGGTGTTTTTAAAGTTTTCCTGTTTCAGTGGAATGCCCAAAATTAAAGGCTTCTAACTCATAAAAATAAAATAAAAAAGAGGGTCAACTGTTTGGTATCATTTTAAAGAAGACTTTTTAATGTTTTTAATGATATAGATGGTGATAAATTATGAGAATCTTGGCCTAAGAAACTGCTGACAAATCACAAAACAACTTGAGCAAAAAATTTACTTTTTCTGATTTGACATTATAAATCTCAGGGTGTAAATAAGGTAGCTCCGAAAAACTAGCTCCAAGTGTCCTAAAGCCTCTCCAAACAAATAAAACATAATAATTGTACATAAGAACAAATTACACATATAAATACAACACATGCAGTCATGAGTAACGAGATCTGATTCAGTTCCATTCTGTCATTTGAGTCATCATGTTACTTGGTGCTATCTCCTGGTAGCCAAATGTAATTAGAGTGAATGATCCTCTCTGCCCATATTTGGATGATTTCCACCTCTAGTTGCAACAACCTGAATCCTAATACAAATAGTTTAGCATTTCATGATGCTGAACAATGTACTACATCATTTCCAATGAAGTCATCTGATCCAGGAAAGCTAACGCGTTTTTAGCCAGATAGCACATTATATGCGGTGTGCACATTGTGCTTTGTGTGGATTATCTAATGATCTATGTATCCAATTACATTGTGTGTGGGCTCATTTTAAGGGGAATCCCCTCCTCTAAGTAATTTCATGTGATATTTTGCAGTGATGTGATCTGATTTCTTCTATTTTTCATACTAAATTGTTTTAGACCATCAGACAAGATAACATAAAACAAAGGCAACCTGAGTAAACACAAAATACAGTTTTCATATATATTATACACAGTACTGTGCAAAAGTCTTAGGCACTTAAGATGTTTCAAAACAACATTTGTCTTAAGATGGTTATTTATATCTGCTACTTTAGTGTGTCAATAGGATACACACTAAAGTAGCAGATATAAATAAGGAACATACATTTTATACTCCCAAACTTTACTTTTGCAAATAGAATAGAATAGAATGAAAGAACAGGGAGCCCTGCAACAGATGTCATGTAAGTAGGAGAACTGGTGCTGTTTTAAAGGCAAACATGTTCACACCAAATATTGATTTAGCTCTTTTTCTGTTTACTGGACTTTGTATGACATGAATTGATTAATGAAATCTATTTATGTCATTATTTTTGTAAGAAATCCTCACTTTGAAAGTTTTTCACAAGTGCCAAAAAAAAAAAAATAATAAAATATATATATATATATATATATTATATATATATATATTATATATAATGTTTTTTTTTTTTTAAGAAAAAAAGTTATCCAACACCTATATCACCCATGTGAAAAGCTAACTGACCACTTAAACTTAATAACTGGTTGTGCCACCTTTAGCAGCAACAACCGCAACCAAACGCTTCCAATAACTGGAGATCAGTCTTTCACAACGCTGTGGTGGAGTTTTGGCCCACTCTTCTTTGCAAAACTGCTTTAGTTCAGCCACACTGGAGGGTTTTCGAGCATGAACTGCCTGTTTAAGGTCCTGCCACAGCATCTCAATCGGGTTCAAGTCAGGACTTTGACTAAGACACTCCAAAACTTTCATTTTACTTCTTTTGAGCCATTCAGAGGTGGACTTACTCCTATGCTTTGGATCATTGTCTTGCTGCATAATTCAGTTGCGCCTGAGCTTCAACTCACGGACTGTTAACTGGACGTTCTCCTTTAGGATTTTCTGGTAGAGAGCAGAATTCATGTTTCACTCAATTATTGCAAGTCACCCTGGCCACCATGCTTGACCGTAGGTATGATGTTCTTTTTGTGGAATTCTGTGTTTGATTTATGCTAGATGTAACGGGACCCCTGTCTTCCAAATAGATCCACTGTCGACTCATCAGTCCACAGAAACATTCTCACAAAAGGTTTGAGGATCATCAGGGTGTGTTTTGGCAAAATTCAGACGAGTCTTAATGTTCTTCTGGGTTAGCAGTGGTTTTTGCCTCTGGATGTCATTTTTGGACAGTGTTTTTCTGATAGTGGAGTCATGAACAGTGACCTTTATTGATGCGAGAGAGGCCTGCAGTTCCTTGGATGTTGTCCTTGGCTTTTTTTTTTGTTACTTTCTGGATGAGTCGTCACTGTGCTCTTGGGTTGGCGACTTCTGGGAAGGTTCATTACTGTGCCAAGTTTTCTCCATTTGGAGATAATGGCTCTCACTGTGGTTCTTTGGAGTCCCAGAGCCTTTGAAATAGCTTTGTAACCCTTCCCAGACTGATGTATTTCAATCACCTTTTCCCTCATAATTTCTGGAATTTATTTCAACCATGGCATAGTGTGCTACTGGGTGAGACCTTTTAGCCAACTTCACGCTGCTGAAAAATTTCTATTTATGTGTTGATTTGAACAGGGCTGACAGTAATCAGGCCTGGGTGTGTCTAGTCCAGCTGAACCCCATTATGAATGCAGTTTCATAGATTTGGGGATTTAGTAACTAAGGGGTTAAATACTTTTTCACACAGGCCCAGTAGATATTGGACAACTTTTTTGCTTCAATAAATAATATTATTATTTAAAAACTGTATTTTGTGTTTACTCAGATTGCCTTTATGTTAGATTTAGTATGCAATATACACAAAAACAGAAGAAATCAGGATAGGGCAAATACTTTTTCACAGCACTGAAGGTTCTGTTTATAAGTTATAAGCAAAACCGTGGCTTATAAGCAACACTGGTTTACATGTAACTTGTATTTTAAAGACATGTACTTGGCTATTACTCACTATATTTTTGTCTGCAAGAAAAGCAAATAAGCTGTATTCTACTCTTTGAAAACTTTACAACAACATATGACACAGTTATTTGATCAGTTTGATGTTTTTACTGATTACAATAATATGTACAATGCAAAATTATTAATAAATTATCAAAATGGATCACTTCTGATTTGTCTGCATATTTCAAAGCACTTGTTCAGTTTTGGTCATAATGCCTGCATGCATTATAAAGTAGAGCTTCTAAGCTTTAAAACGATACCTATTTTGCATTGGTCAAGACAATAGTTATTCATATTTTTCTCTGTGGGCCCAAAGGGTTCATTACTTCCGTAGTAGTATCCGGATAACAAAAACACATCTGCATTTAAACCTTCTTTGAATGTGGTCAGAATACATCCCGACCTCCTCCAAATGTAGTTTCAGTGATCGTATAACGATCCGATCACAATAAATATTGGGTGGATTTACAGCTGTCATTTAATGTGGTCAAGTGCTATCCAATAGCGATCCGATCACCAAAAAACGCATGTTAACGCAAGTTGTAAATGAGGCCTTTGATTCACTTTGTCTAAGAAACACATTGAGTTTTTGCACTAAAGTAAATATAAGAGCCTTCTAATAATATAATTATGTTTCTACTCCAAACTGCTGGCGAGATATAATCAATTAAATGATGGTTAAGACTTTATTTTACTTGAGTGCATAAAACTCAAACTTTGTTTCACAGTCAAAGTGACTCAAAATGATGGAGCAGGTCACATTTACTCCATGTAGATGCATTGCTTTTATTTGGATCTATTTGTAACCCACTGAAAATGTCCAGGAGATTAAACAACAAAGAAGTTCACCTCCAAATGCCGTAACTCCATTTTATCAGTGCACCCTACATTAGGGCACCGGACAGTGAGTGACAGGATCTCTCGATTTGCAAAGTTATCAAGAAAGAGTTGTTCCTCTAGCAGCACCTCATTGTCAACTGGACATTTCTGCCCTGTATCCCTAACAGGCAGAAGAAAGGGATTCAAAAAAACGAATTTTGAAAGTGAAAACACAATGGACAAGTATATGAACACTTTTAATTTGCATGCTCTCAAACGATTCTGCAAAAACCACTAACCTGATAGACTTCTTGATGCACGAGTTGCAAAACCGATGTCCACATGGTGTCTGCACTGCTGACCTGAGACCCATCAGACAGATAGGACATTCATACTTGCTCTCTAGAGGAGGATCAAACTCCACATCATAGCCTTGCTGGTCTGGTGGGATACTAGATGAAACACTGATGGTGGAGGGGTTTTCTGTCGGGGTTTTCCCTTTCTCCATTGCCGCCGCACAACTGGAGTACTCGCTGTCAAAGCAGTCACCACCAAGGCTGGACTTCTCTGTATCACTTCAAGCCATCTGTAATCACATCAAAAGAGTGCCATGGTGACGAGAGAACATATGAGCCATGTTTCACAGCTTCTGGCACATTCATTTTTATTAAACAAACAGATTTCAAACTTTTATTACTTTTTGTTATACACTCACTGAGCACTTTAGTAGGAACACCTGTACACCTATTATTCATGCAATTATCTAATCAGCCAGTCTTGTGGCAGCAGTGCAATGCATAAAATCATGCAGATACAGGTCAGGAGCTTCAGTTATTGTTCACATCAACCATCAGAATGGGGACAAAAATGTGATCTCAGTGATTGGGTGTGGCATGATTGTTGGTGCCAGTGTGACTTGGAAACCAGGCTTTCATTATTTATTTTGGTTCTTTTCAAATGCCTTTTGTGTACAGATGTAACTCTTTTCGCCTTGTACCAGAACCAATCAAGTTGTCCAATCAAGCTGTAATTTTGCCAAATGATGCAAGAAGTGTGAAAATATTATTTATCTGTGTGTATTTAGGATACATAAATGTTACCAATAAAATTAGCCTTGGTATGACAAAGGAGATCATTTCAAAAAATGCTAAATGTGTCATTTGAATCACCATGGAATTCTATTTAACACAATATAGGTGAAAGGTCGCCCCAGAAGTGCGTCCTTTCACCTCGTTTATTTGTGTTGTATACTAACAAGTGCCAGAGCCAATATGAGAGGTGTCACATCATTAAGTCTGCTGACGATTCAGTGATCGTGTCTCTCCTCGGTGATGATCCTGATAATGGTCTTGTAATGTCAGAATTCACTGACTGGTGTAAGTAATCCTTTCTGGACATTAATGTGTCTAAAACTAAAGAGATGACAATAGATTATAGGAAGAATAGTAAGAATCCTACGGTCATCTCTCCTGTAGTAATTAATGATCAGGCCATTGAGGTGTGTATAAATATCTTGGCATTGAAACTGTTGACAAGCTGACCTTTGAGTCTCATGTAGATGCTGTGTGCAGAGAATCCCATCAGCGCATGTACTTCTATCGTAAGCTTCTAAGTTTTAATGTTGACAACACCTTCAAGAAAATGTTTTATTCTTGTTTTATTGAATCTGTTCTCAGGTTTTCTTTTATAAGCTGGTATGGGTCACTCAGCCTCAAAAATAAAAATACATTGAAGGGCATCGTTAAAGTGTGCAGCAAAATTGCAGGCAAGACCTATTTGTACAAGGGCAGGTCAGTGAAGAAGGTCCAGTCAATTCTGGCTGATTCCAGCCACCCCCTGTTTAAGAAGTTTAAGGGTGTGTTCACACTTGTAGTTCAGTTCTCTTGGTCCGGACCAAAAAAGAAAATTAAACATTTAGTCCTGGTTCGCTTAGCGTTCACACTGGCATTTTTAACACCGAACCTAAAGATACAAAACAAAAGGCACAAGGATAAGGTCACAACTTTATTGGACAGCTTTTATGACGTATATTTTGCAACGGAACTTGCCGAACATCCAAAACAATGCTGGCTGCTGGGCTAAATACGCTCGTTGGATTTATATATGTATATATGGTGGTATTTTTACCAGCTGAGAACAAACGAAGAGCTAATAAAACGTGTAAAGGAGTCAAAACAGCGCCAGGAAGTCCTCCGCTGCACACACAAACGAAGATATGCTGCAAGGACGGCTGACGGCAGTTCCGATGCCTATACCAAACTGTAATCGGCAACATAGCTCCTATGATGAGAAGAACCAGGTATGCTTGAGGCCAGTATTAGGCAAATTACTTCCTGTTTTTGGTCCATTTAGACGTCTTTGGTCCATGTTGCGTTCATAAACTATATGGCCAAAAGTTTGTGGACACCATATGTGCTTGATGAACATTTGATTTCAAAACCTTAGGCATCAATTTCCCCCTTTGCTGTAATAACAGCTTCCACTCTTTTGGGAAGGCTTTCCACTATACTGTATGTAGTAACATGGCTGCAGGGATTACTCTCATTCAGACACAAGGCTATCAGTGAGGTCAGGAACTGATGTTGGTTGATGGGACCTGACTTACAGTTGCTGTTCCAGTTCACCCCAAAAGTGATCAGTGGGGTTCAGGTCTGGGCTTTGTGCAGGACCAGTCAATTTCTTCCACACCAGACACAGTAAACCATTTCTTTATGGACCTCACTTTGTTCACAGGGGCATTGTCATGCTGGAACAGAAAAGGGCTATGCCCAAACAGTTGCCACAAATTTGGAAGCACACAAAGCCCAAGCCATTACATAAAGAAACATTAAGGTTTAATGGAGTGACCAAATTTGTTAATTAGAAGGGGGTGTCCACAAACTTCTGGCCATATAGTGTATATCAATTGATCCGCACCAGAGTTCGTTTGGAAACGGGCTGAGACCCACTATTCAGGTGGTCTCAGTCCGCTTGTTTGGGGCGCACCAAGGTTCGGATGGCAGCATTCAAATGAACTGCAGTAACAGAGCAATCGCACCAGAGTTCGTTTTAATCGAACCAAACCTGCCGAGTCTGAACACACCCAAAAACTCTTTTGTTCCAGCTGCCGTTGGTTTCTCAAATAATTCAACTTGATTCATATGTTGTAATTAATGTTTATTGGTCTTGTAATTATCATTTTCTTTCCCTGTTGTATTTATTATTGTTTGTCTGATGGCTGTGTGTAGTTACTGCTGTCTGTCCAACAAATTGCCCCTTGGGGATAATAAAAATTACCTTGATACAGAATGTGAGATGTGCTGGAAATGACACTGTGGTGGGAATTTTCATGACTTTCAAAAAGTGACAACAACAAATCACATGAATCTCCTGAGATGAACATACACTGTTGCACATTGTTAGAAGAAAAAATGTTTTTTTGTGTGGAATTTTTTTTAAGACGTCCACAGTGCTAAAAGTGCCCTAAATGGAAGAAACACAAAACGTTAATCCGAAGTGAAACATGATTTATTTCACATTAAACTGCTCACTGCTGGGCGGGGCTGAGTCGTGGGAGAAACTTCACTCTTCCAACAAGTTATCAGAATGTTATTTAATATATATATATATATATATATATATATATATATATATATATATATATATACACACACACACACACACACACACACATATATTACTGCAAAACACCCGAATCACAGAGGACAAAAGTAATGAAACGTGTACTTTTTAATGCCCCGAGTTAATTTCCCACGTGAGATAAAGTGAGTTAGCAGGCAAAATCAACCAACCAGACACAACAGCCGACGGTTACATCAGCAAGTCCAACTTTCCTGTCGTCGGTGACACAGACAGGTTTCAACCCGACGTTATCAATATCATAAACCCATACACATCTCGGTATGATATACATTTTAATTTGAACCCCGGTCCTTCGTAAAACGTTTCATTTACATACCTTCTGTCGGCCCGGCCTCGCTGTCTACTACCTCTTCCTGAATCAGAGCAGCGTCACTAGGTCAAGCGACCAGTCATAACACTGATCTCAGATCAGCTTTCGTCTAGCGAATCATCGCGAGAGTCAACGCAAGCACTTGGAGCTCAGTGGCTCATCTGGTCGCAGATCGGCGGATACATTTAATAGATTTTAGATTTTAAAGGCGCGTTTTGCGATGAATTCTACTGAGTTGAATATTGTAATCCACAGGGGAGCGCTGCTACCTATGATTTATTGAATGAAATTATATTTTCATTGAGAGGGAAACGAGTGAAAAGTGCTCTTTCTGCAAACGGCAATAAACGTCTCTCGTGATAGAAAGTATTTAGAAATGTTATAGTAACACTTTACAGTATTGCGTTCGTTAAGTAGTACTTTTTTTAGCTGTTGATGTTAATTTCCTTATATATTTACTTTTTGTTAACATTAATGCATTATGAACTAGCATGATCAAACTATAAGAACAATTGTATTTGTATTAACCAACAGTAACAAAGATTAATAAATACTGTAAAAAAATATTTTGTCCATTGTTAGCTCATGACAGCTAATGCATTTACTAATGTTAACAAATGCAACCTTATTATAAAGTGTTTCCAATGTTATTTAATGAGAGATGTTCATATGACATATGAATTGTATTTGGCACATGCACAGCAGTTGTACACTTTCTCATTAAATAATAAGATGAAACTCATTGTTTGTATGTTGCATAAAATTGTAAACGTGCATTTAAAGATACCCGAGGATGCTTGTGAAAGTGAAACTATCACAGTCAGAAGAATGACTTAAAGCGTTAAAGGAATAGTTCACCCAAAAATGAAAATTCTCTCATCATTAATTCACCCTCACCCATCCCAGATGTGTAGGACTTTCTTTCTTCTGCTCTACACAAACAAAGATTTTTAGAAGAATATCTCAGCTCTGTAGGTCCCTAAAATGCAAGTGAATGTTGAGCAAAACCTTGAAGCTCCAAAAAGCACATAAAGGCAGCATAAAAGTAATCCATACAACTCCAGTATTTTAATCCATGTCTTCTGAAGCAATCCAATAGGTTTGGGGTGACCAAAATGTAACTACATTTTTCACTATATCATGACATCAGTAGTCTCCTTGGCGATCATTATTTCAAGCTCGATTACACTACCTAGTGCCATCTGACGCTCTGTGCATGCATCACGCACTAGGAAGTGTAATCGAGCTTGAAATCATGATTTTGCCTAGAGACTGCAATGGCAAGATGTACAGTAAAAAAAAGGAGTTACATTTTGGTCTGTTCTCACCCAAAATCGATTGGATCGCTAAACACTGGTGTCTTTTGGATTACTTTTATACTGCCTTTATTTGCTTTTTTGAGCTTCAAAGATTTAGTCACTATTCACTTGCATCGTATGGACCCGAAGAGCTGAAATATTCTTTTAAAAATATTTGTTTGTGTTCTGCAGAAGAAAGAAAGTCATACACATCTGACTTGGTATGAGGGTGAGTAAATGATGAGAGAATTTAAATTTTTGGGTGAACTATCCCTTTAACGTGCTTTGTGACAACCCAACTGTTTATTTACTGTAATTTTAAGATGTCACATGTCACACTCAAATGTGGGAGTAAATCTCACCAGGACTTGATGTCAGACTGCTGAAATTAAACATATTGTAACAAAATTAGAAAATGGGGAAAAAATATTTAGATAACTATAATTGAGCCTACTTGTTTATTATATGGTGTGCTCAGAATGTGAATCACTTTCTTGAGTCAACCCTTACATATGTATTTTCTTAGGTAAGTGTCCAGTATTGAAATGACAAGAGCATTGACCAGGAGCTGTGATGCACGTTGAGACAGGTATAGTCAGATTTTTCTGATGTTGTCAAGTGTGTATCTATGTGACTGGGCAGACATTGAAATGTAGCTGGTTATCTAATCAAACACTAGCCCCAGTTTTCTAGCTGATGTAAGTGTTGTTGAGCCAAGCTGTATGGTGATACACTATTGATGTTGTGGTCAACTAATATGCTGGGAGGGATGATGACGAGTTTCCTCAGCACAAGGTTGAACTGATTGTAGCTTTCCATCACCCAGGCCAAGATGTTGGCAGGCAGTGATGGATAATGATATTATGGGATCTTCAGGCTTGATTGACAGCTAGTTTTGTATCATGTGAAAAGTAGTAATAGGAAAAGTCAGGGGCCTTTATGATTAGGTCTAGTGAGGTCATGTATATCAAGAAGAGGAGGGGGCCAAGCACTGTTCTGTGAAGAAGGCAAGGGCATAGATTTGGCTTGAAAATTGAGGGGTTGCAGTGTGAAGCATTCACCCATTTTTCCATCGATCATGGTGTAAATTATGGGGGGATGTACTTGCTTGTTTTGATTACTGGGAGGGTTTCCCCACCCCACTGTCATCACCCAAAACCTGAAAACCTTGAAAACCTCTGCCCTGAGGCACCCTGGTGGTTAGTGACTTGGCTGTGTCCCAAATGCACTGGGCACCTACACTATACACTTTGCACTCAGCCATGTAGTGTATGAATTTTCAAAGTGTATACTGTCCCAAATGGAACTGTTCCATTTTACTACATGCAAGCATTCGCCATTTGGCGGACAGGTCTAGTAAGACCTGATGATTTAGAGGTAGCTCTCGCCAACTGCAGGGTTTTAGTGATGGGTTTCCCCTGTTTGCTACATTCTGGTTAAACTACAACTTGCCAGTCTATATATCTAGCTATGAGTAATGGCCATTTTTTATTTTAAAATCTTAAATGTTAACTTTTGTCTTTGTGTCGTCTTGGACTTACAATGACACCTAGCAGCTTGGATGCAGCATCATTCAAAATCAATAGTTTTCAGTTTCAGTTGCCATTGTAGAAATGTAATAGTCAGCCATGATTACCAATGAGTGACAATGTCAAATAACAGGACAGTTACTGAGATTAAGCGTGTAGTATTCGGCTGGTCATGTGATTCTAACATGGCAGCCCCCATGCCTCCATGTAGAATAAAACAGCTTTTATAAGATTACTGATGTGGCTGGAGTCTTCATTTTAATGTGAGTGCTCATGCTTTCCTACATATATTGAAAAATTACAATTCATGACTTTAATTAGATATTTCTGGCATGTTAGAGTACATATGAAACATCGGGTAGCCTGTTTTTTGTTTTATTTTTCCAACTTGTGTTGCACACTCTAGGACAATCTAGTATTTTCACTGTTCCGAATGTTCCAGAACTGCATTTGCTCCAGAGAGCCTATCATTCATCTAAACATCCTGTTCCTGATTCTGTGACAATGTGCATAAAGGTACTGGTACACTGTGAAACAGAGTCAAAAGCCATTCACTCCAGAGTGCAAAACAACACCTCACAACTGATGTCAGCACAGTCTTTTTTCTCAGAGGCTTCTGAGCATTGGCTTGTTACATTTTTGCCAGGCTGTCTGTGGCCTGATCACGACCCACATAGAATGTCAAAGTGTGGATAGGTGGGGGTCACAGTGGGCTTCTATGTCAATTATGAAAAGCACATTTTATAAACAGCAAGGTCAACAGCCTGCATACAACAAGGCTGCTTATTGACCAGACTCCGGGTGCAGAGCACACCTTCTTGTTTAAACAGAAATTCTTTGAAATATATACTCAGGCCTTTTCTTTTAACAAACTTCCAATTTTGTTTTGAGCAGGTGATTGCAATTTGGGAAAACCTCAAAATGATCTTGATCATAGATATGACATAATATCCTATTATTCTAAGGATGTATGCAAGCACATGACCATATGACCATTAATGTAGTGGAGACAGCTCTACCTTGTTCCCCACTTCCCATTCTTCCACCCTCAATCTTTCAGTTTATGACTAGTTATTTTTTTGCTCTGTGTTTTTTATTTGTTTTTATATCAATATGTTATTTCAAGTAGAAAGACCAGTGGACAATTGCAGCTAGAGTCTACATTGCCAACATGTTTCACATACACCTAATCAGCACACAGCTGATCGGCATTCTTAACCAGTCATTCTATGAGCAGTCATTCCAAAAAATTCAAATCTGAGGTATCTCTCTGGACTGTATGGAGGGAAGGACAGCATGTTGTGCTACAGTTTGGCAGATTTAATCACTTTAGTTCTCTCACAGCTGCTCGTGCACTTTTCAGGCATATGGCTTTTTCTATCATTGCTATGCCAATGAAACACATCTCTACCTCTCATTCTAGCCTGACGATCCTACAGTAGCTGCACGGATCTCAGCCTGCCTGGCACACATTTCGTGTTGGATGAAAGAACACCACCTCTAACTCAACCCAGCAAAGATGGAGCTTCTCGTTGGTCCAGCGAGCCCATCAGTTCATTATAACTTTACCATTCAACTGGACGCGTCAACGTTTACACCATCCAAGACTGCTAGAAATCTTGGGGTTGTGTTTGACTATCAGTTGAACTTCACAGACCACATCGCAAGAACAGCTCGATTATGCAGATTTGCTCTGTGTAACATTAGGAAGATCAGACCCTTCCTATATGAGCATGCTACACAAATCCTTGTCCAGGCTCTTGTTATATCTAGACTGGATTACTTCAATGCCCTTCTGCCAGGGCTTCCTCTGCAATTGATCCAGAATGTGGCTGCACGATTGGTCTTCAATGAGCCCAAAAGAGCACACGTCACGCCTCTCTTCCTCGAGCTGCACTGGTTGCCAATGGTTGCTCACATCAAGTTCAAGGCATCGATGCTCACATACAGAACAACCACTGGCTGCGCACCCCCTATCTACAATCACTACTTTAAGTCTATGTGCCCTCCAGAAGCTTAAGATCTGCGGGTGAGTGGTGCCTCATTGTGCCATCTAACAAAGGCACAAAATCACTTTCCTGGACTTTCACTTCAACTGTTCCTTGCTGGTGGAATGACCTTCCAAACCCCACCCAAGCGGCTGATTCTCTACCCACCTTTAAGAAACATCTAATGACCCAACTCTGTCGCGAGCACTTGACCCTATCCTACTAACACAAAAACTGTCTTTCTTTAAAAAATAAATAAATAAATACAATTCTCAATTCAAAATACTTGTGCTTCTCTGAGCAATTTTCAACTTTGTATTACAGCACTTCTCTTATTACTGCCTTAGGATGAATAGTTTCTTTTGTATTCCTCAATTTTAAGTTGCTTTGGATAAAAGCATCTGCTAAATGAATAAATGTAAATATAATTACATAAGCAACTCTGATTGACCACACTCAGGAACCAACTTCACATATGTTTCCTAATGAGTAAAACCAGGAGTGTTTAAGTTGTACTGCTGATTGGGTCAGGAGGATACAACAATACATTCTATTATAACTGTTCCCTGTTCTCCACTTTTGGACTCTTTTTGGTACTTTGATAGTGGTCTTATATCCATGTATTTATATATAATCTTCATGATCTTTTTAGCAACTGTGACTTGCACCCACAATGTTCTATGCTGGATTTCTGTACAGCCTTTCTGTAATCTACAACTGTTGACGAGTGCTGGAAACTTAACATCACTGGACTTGTATACCTGCCAGATGTCTTATCTGTCTGTCTCATGGGTTTGCTTTCAGAAGCCGTTTTGTTTTTGTTTGAAAAAACAGAACAGTTAAAACGTAACGAAAGGAATGTCCACAAGTCATAATCAAGACAAATAGTGGATTAGCTGCATAGTGAAAGTTAGCCAGTGCTGATTTTTAACCTTAAAAGGTCTTTGCATTTCTAAAATAAACATGTCTTTCCCTGATTCCAAAGGAGGGCTTCTATCTATCTATCTATCTATCTATCTATCTATCTATCTATCTATCTATCTATCTATCTATCTATCTATCTATCTATCTATCTATCTATCTATCTATCTATCTATCTATCTGTCTGTCTGTCTGTCTGTCTATCTATCTATCTATCTATATCTGTCTATCTGTCTGTCTATCTATCTATCTATCTATCTATCTATCTATCTATCTATCTATCTATCTATCTATCTATCTATCTATCTATATATATCTGTCTATCTGTCTGTCTATCTATCTATCTATCTATCTATCTATCTATCTATCTATCTATCTATCTATCTATCTATATCTGTCTATCTGTCTGTCTGTCTGTCACTTGTTATCTATCTATCTATCTATCTATCTGTCTGTCTGTCTGTCTGTCTGTCTATCTATCTATCTATCTATCTATATATATATCTGTCTGTCTATCTATCTATCTATCTATCTATCTATCTATCTATCTATCTATCTATCTATCTATCTATCTATCTATCTATATCTGTCTATCTGTCTGTCTGTCTGTCACTTGTTATTTTTTATCTATCTATCTATCTATCTATCTATCTATCTATCTATCTATCTATCTATCTATCTATCTATCTATCTATATCTGTCTATCTGTCTGTCTATCTATCTATCACTTGTTATTTTTATCTATCTATCTATCTATCTATCTATCTATCTATCTATCTATCTATCTATCTATCTATCTATATCTGTCTGTCTATCTATCTATCACTTGTTATTTTTTATCTATCTATCTATCTATCTATCTATCTATCTATCTATCTATATCTGTCTATCTGTCTGTCTGTCTGTCACTTGTTATTTTTTATCTATCTATCTATCTATCTATCTATCTATCTATCTATCTATCTATCTATCTATCTATCTATCTATGTCTGTCTGTCTATCTATCTATCACTTGTTATTTTTTATCTATCTATCTATCTATCTATCTATCTATCTATCTATCTATCATATATATATATATATATATATCTGTCTGTCTATCTATCTATCACTTGTTATTTTTTATCTATCTATCTATCTATCTATCTATCTATCTATCTATCTATCTATCTATCTATCACTTGTTATTTTTTATCTATCTATCTATCTATCTATCTATCTATCTATCTATCTATCTATCACTTGTTATTTTTTATCTATCTATCTATCTATCTATCTATCTATCTATCTATCTATCTATCTATCTATCTGTCTGTCTATCTATCTATCTATCACTTGTTATTTTTATCTATCTATCTATCTATCTATCTATCTATCTATCTATCTGTCTGTCTGTCTGTCTGTCTGTCTATCTGTCTGTCTATCTATCTATCACTTGTTATTTTTTATCTATCTATCTATCTATCTATCTATCTATCTATCTATCTATCTATCTATCTATCTATCTACCTATCTGTCTGTCTGTCTGTCTGTCACTTGTTATTTTTTATCTATCTATCTATCTATCTATCTATCTATCTATCTATCTATCTATCTATCTATCTATCTGTCTGTCTGTCTGTCTGTCTGTCACTTGTTATTTTTTATCTATCTATCTATCTATCTATCTATCTATCTATCTATCTATATCTATCTATCTATCTATCTATCTATCATCTGTCTGTCTGTCTGTCCATCCGTCCATCCGTCCATCCATCCATCTATAAGAGACAAGTCTTTATCAAGCCAAGTTTTTCTTGACAATCTTAACTTATGTAGTTGTCTATCAAATTTAAATGTGCCGATGGCATAAGATTCCCAGTTAGCAACAAAAACAGTACATCAGTGCGTGACACACAAAACAGTGACAATTAACAGGGCAAGTGCAGCAGATTTAAATGAGGCATGTGAATGGACACTATTGAGAGAAAGCTGGCGGCTCTCTCAGCTCAGGGACTTACACAGTACTCTCTTGAAACCTATGGTGCACAATGCACTGTTCAGTTCCAGCAGGAAAATAAATATGTTCTGCGTTGTCCAAAAATACCATTGCCGCCTGTGAAAGAAAGCCCATTTCCAGACAGCAGGGAGACACTGAGTGCAAAATAACTAGGGACAGATTATGTTGGATATAGTAGTAGAAAAACTAACCGAGGTGTCCCCTACATAATTGCATAACCAAATACTCATCTATGTAGAATATGAGTCACATGAACATGTGTCATAGACGTATAACTGGACAACTCACCAGTGCTCAATTTTATGCTTTTTTAATTATTATTTATTACAACATTTTCAAAGTTCCAAAATGCCTGTCTGTGTTGGAGGGGAGGCCATGTTTCACCTCTCCTTATTCTTCTTGGCAGGCAGAAGGGCATAGTCCAGTGCCACCATGCAGAATTTCAGAAAGCACCTGGAGTGAAGAACTGCCCTCAGGAATTCTGTTTTCTCACACAGGCTTGCGAAGAAGCTTTTGAATCTCCCCTGACACCTGAGTTTTCTCTTCCTCTGTATAAACAAGATTGTCAGTCAAGAGAACGCCTCACGTCTTTCAAACGTTTGGCCTTTTTAATGAAAAGAGCTCTTCAGCACAGTGAAATGTCCACAGGTCCCCTAAGACTTTACTTGAAACTGTGCATGTTGTCAATGTAAGTCAACTAACATAAGCTCGATTGCTTAAAAACCTACGGACACGTTGTACCTTGCAATATTTAATATTTTGCCCACCATTGCTTTTTCTCTGAAGGGTTTGACCTTGTACTCTATTACACAAATATCGTCTGAAGCACAGACATGTTCAGTTACTGTGCCAGTGCAAATTAATGTTTTTTATCATAATTTAAAATGTTTTATTTTTATTTTTTGTATTAATGCTTTCTGAAAGTAATATGAATAAATACAAAATATTTAGTGCTTTAAAGAGGCTGTTGTTTTAAACACACCTGGTCTGATTATACTGTACATACTGATCAGTTCAGTTTGTTATTTTTACTCTTATTTTAATTAAATGTGATGTCCAAATAGTACTACACAGGGTGATAAAGGGAACCAGGGCAAATTTTAAACATACCTTTGCATCTCATTTCATATACTGTACACAGACTGCAGAATAAAAGCACAGAGGACAAAGTACTTGCACAAACTCGAAGTGGGATCCTCCTCTTTGAAGTCCAATCCAAGCAGTTCAGTTACAGTTTTTAATCACCATCCAAAGCAAATAGAAAGAATACGTCCCTCCCACTTAAACCTAAACTGAGCTTAAACACCAGTCATGCTTGACTGGTTCTCCTTGTTTAGCTCTGAAGTGTGATTGGTAAAGTAAAGATTGACAGTTGAAAAAGGTGAGAACACATGATCTTGTATAGGCCACAACAAAACCTTTCAGAAGCGTTGTGTTTAGAATGACTCAACACAAATCAAGACTGATTTTGATCTGTCATGGTTAAATATTCATTTATTAGTGTAAACTTGTATGATAGAGATTTTTTCAGCACTCTGAAGCAAAGTACATACAGTGCTCTGTTTATTATTTAGCTTATGTCTATGAGACATGGCAGACTTCTCACATTTAGAATGGTGACTGTCTTCAATGGGATACGTTGTCATGTTTCTCTAAGAGGAAAGTTTGAGAGCAACAACGGGGTGGGCCAGACTGCTGAATGAAGCCTTGTGTTTCTGCTTTCTGGCAGTGTTGCTTACTCCTGCACACTAATTAATATGATGGATGTTTGTAACCAAGAAAAACGGTACAAACATTATTCTGGCATTTTAGGAAGATATGAGAATAGGAAGCAAATCTCCACTTTAATATCTCAATTGAAAAGATATGGCGTACAACCGGGCTAAAGGCACACCTTAAGGAAAATGTGCTTTTTTCTGGTCAATATTATTTATACAGCATATGCCTTTTGAATCTATTTATACTATTTTTTTATTTGTTATTTTTATTATTAGTAGTAGTATTTATTTATTTATTTTTAGCATTTTGCTTTCTGCATATATATATAACACGTTCTTGCGCTTAAAAAAATAAAATAAATAAATAAATAAATAAAAAACCTTGACGCAACGTGACGCATGTAGTTGATGTTCATTTCTTTTATTTGACACTGCTGCGCTCTTGCGCGAGACGCTGAAAAAACAGCTGGAAGGGGCGCAACAATCAAAGAAGTCCGTCTAATGCATGTTTATGTAGAAGAAGGAAAAAACGGCTCTTTATAGGCATTTTTCCCCCCAGAAAGTTTAAATTCAGGTAGAAAAGTAGGCCTACATTTGCAATTTTGGCATAGCCTACAGAACTGGACAAAAGGCATATTGTAATGGAAATATTAAATAACGTTATATTAGATATAAATAGGAATCTGGATGGACTGTTGACATTTATGATCGTCAGGATTTGCGCATGTTTTGCCACACACGTTTTGGAGAATCTTTGTTTAGCCAAATTACATCATACATGGAAATTTTATGTGTGCCGCTTTTCTCCACCCCAGCCCCCCCCCCCCCCCCCCCCCAATCCATTCGCCCTCTCAAAAGCGCTTCTTTCTGCTTCCCACTCTTCAGCGAGACGCACCAGTGAACAGCTGGACAGCGCATAAGACCCTTTTATAGCAGCTTTAGATTGAGAGACGCTTGCTATTGGAAAGTAAACGGAGCAAAACGCATTTGTCATCCGCAATCAAGAAGGACTACGAGCGTTTCAGGTGTTCTTCAGAGTGATTCTCCATCAAACAGGTAATGTAAAAGTTTGCTTTCGGCTGTGCAATGGGATTCAATTAAATGCTATACAGAAGCTGTACCAATTTAGCATCCCCGCAGCATCTTCGGCTTATTAAGGTGTACCCAAATATTCTGCAAGCACAATGTCACTGCAGATTAAAGGTATGTAATATTATAAAATACACACTAAAAGGTTTGAAGCATCAGTCATTTTCACAAAAGGAAACGTTGACAGTTGATTGGACATAGACCTTAAAGTTATCATAGGAGCAAACTGATATTTTTGCTGATTCTAATTCAGATTCGTAAATCTGAATAATGATCACGTTATTTTCTATATCTGGACTAGTGGTTTTGTAGGAAAGGCACATTTCAGAAAGAGTTATATCTCTTAGCTTGAGGAATCTATTGAAGTGGACTGTAATATGGAAGTGGCCTACTATAAAAAGATAAATGTTATTGATTATTACACAATTGTATTACATTCTATAATGATTGTTTCACAAATTGTGTTGATCTCTGGAAGTTTTGGTCTTGGATCTCTCCAATTTGAACACAAAGTGACAACATGCAAAGATCTGTTATTTTATAGGCTATAGCAGACCTCATAAAGGAAAATCAATACAAGTTAAGCTCAATCAACAGAATTACTGGCATAATGTTGATTACCACAACAACTAATTTTGGCTCGTCCCAGTGGCGAGGCCAGAAATCTCCAGGTGGGTGGACCTTGGTGAATCAGGGTGGACCTCTATTCTGTGCCAACTTTCAAACTTCATTGTGAATATTATGAAGCATACCCCTTTCCTCAGCCGTTACGAGTCAATACTGGCTCATTTAAACCAATGTAAAACGTAGTTGCATTATTACTGGTACAAAAACAATAACTGGTAACACTTTACAATAAGGTTCCATTTGTTAACATTAGTTAACAGCATTAGTTAACTAACAATGAACAATATTTTTTAAGTATATATTAATCTTAAATTCAACATATAGTAATACATTTTTAAAATCAAAAGTTATATATGTTAACATAAGTTACTGTGCTATGAACTAACATAAACTAGCAATGAACAATTGTATTCTTAATTATTAACATTAACAAAGATTAATAAAAGCTGTAAATAATATATTGTTCATTTTTAGTTCATGATACCTAATTCATTAACTAATGTTAATGAATTATTGTAAAGTGTTACCCAATAATTAGTACTAAAATAATCATTTAAACAATGATTAAGTTTATTTTGAGTAATTTACCCTTATAGGTCATAGAGATGAGATGAAAAAATTAAATGGCCATTTTATTAAATTTAATAAAATGATATAAAAGATCAAATGCAATGAATATCATTAATACACTATTATGTGTATCTAGTTCCCTGAAGATCACATCTTTAATTTGGCTGACAAACTCTCTCCTTTGATTGTTTTGTGCTTCGTGGATCTATTGTAATGTCGCATAATATTTATTTTAAATAGTATGTAAAATGAGAGGGCTTTTTCCTCCCCTCACTTTTTTTTTCTACTGAGAAGTGCCATATTACACACAGACGTTGCCCTATACAAATGATCTTTTATATGTAAATTGGACAGACTTGACAGATTTTTACCATATTTGTTTTCATTTCCCCAATAAATACTATTTGATAAAGTCTTTACAGTAAATAGCCAATATAACATTTTTTACTATAAAAACTTTTTTAACAATTTACAGAGTTGGGGAATATTAGCTACTTTCAGAAGTAATGCTACATGATTTTGTTATTGATAACGAAAATAATTTTTCATTAAAATTGACTTTTTTCCTCACGGTCTCTTCATTTGGCTGGGAGCAGTATCAGTTACAGTTTTAAGGTACAATACTTTATTGACAAGACAAATAATTGTAGATTCATATTGCCAAAGAAAACAAAGCCAAATCCCAGACATATAGGCAATTTAGACATTTTTAATAGGGGACATTTGGTCACCCTGTTACTGTATATGCTAGTGGTTTGTGTTGCATGTTAAGTACCCAGCATGCCAAACCACAGAAATGCCATGCCATCTACAGAAACTTCTAATGCACTCCCACGTTAATGTTCAAAAACTTAAGTGTGTCAAATCCATGCACCGTAGATTAATTATCTGGATGCTGCATGGATTTGTTTACACACATGTGTGCCAAAATCTGACTCCCCGCGAGATTTGTACTCCCCGCAACCTGATTGTTCCCTATCCCTAAACCCTACCCCTACTCCCATCCCTAACCCAAACCATAGTAGCCTAAAGGCCTCACCTACACTTACCCCTAACCATACTTGGGAGTCAAAAATCGGCACGACATCACTAAATGACTTGGTGAGTTAAAGTAAATTTTTATAAACTATATTTTATAACAGGAATATGATGATTTTCAAGCATGTGAACTAGCTGGAGTGCTACAAATTAACTATTAGTGTATTCCAGCAGTTTTGACCAGCCGTCAATCTGAGTGGACCAGTACCACCCTGGCCATTATGTGGCCCTGCCCCTTGCTTGTCCCTTGCTTATTTAAAAGAAGCAAAAATCATGGTTACAGTGAGGGACTTACAATGGAAGTGTGTTGTCCATAAACACTAAAATACATATTGTATCAAAAGTATAGCCACAAAACGTAAATATAGAATTTTTAATTGCATTAATTGTATCCTTGACTCAGGCCTGTATCTTTTCATGCCTTGTAAACCTTTAGGATTATTTCCATTTGTACTTGCTTATATTGGGAGAAACACTTTTAAAGGACTTTAAAGGAAAAATTAAGATCAACACGTAAGCCATTCAGCTTGTTTCCCATGAAACCAACTTTGGCATCTGATAATATCTTATCTGACTCTTTCCTTTGCTCACTCTCTAAACACAATCCAGAACACTTTACAAAGTAACACAAACATTACGTATATTTTTAAATAGCCTAATTGTTTTTCTCTGCTTTATATACATCTTTATATACTGTATATCTACATACACTTCAAGATATTTCCTTATAAAGAAATTCAGTGCAATTATAGGGGCCTCATACATTAAAAAGGGCTTGTTTAAAGTCACAGAGTGTGTGCATGTTTGTTACACTGTCTCAGAGATATTTTTATGTTGTTTGCTATATGATTTCAACTGGACTAGGAGAGATGTGGGTGAGGGCAAACTGGATAAAGTATATGGAGTATAAAAAGCACTTATAGAAACAGTGAGTTTCCCTAGCTATGAATAAGTGGATTTTGTGTAGATAAGTCTATGTATAGGAAGAGCTGCATGCTCCGGAGCAAGGCTAATAAATAAAGCATAATTCCTAAAAGTGGATTTATGAATCTTGTATGTTTGTCCAGTGATCCAAACCTTTTGAGACCCTTTTTGCCCCACAACTCTGTGAACTGCACAGACAGTAGTTCTTTCTCTATCCATGCATGGCAGTTAATGACGAGTAAATTCCTAAACTGTCTGGTGAGTTGGAATAGATAGAACCAACACACTCTAGCATGAGAACTATACCCTTTCTGTGGTATTTTTAGGAATTTCAAATTGAATGTATCCCCCATTCACCCCCCCCCCTGTTTTGAACCTGGAAATCCACAGTTTGCTCATTTGATACAACTGCATATGTTACCTGAATCTAATCTTTTGAACAGTATACGTACAAGTCATCTTCTCACTTATTCATTGTTGCTCAATATGTCTGCAAACATGATTTTATCTTAAACTTGTAGGTGAACCATGCGGTCCTTGCTTCTCCTGAGTGTATGTATCTGCATCTCCTCAGAGATTTACACTGGTGTGTATTCGTTCTGTAAATTGCATATTGAATTTGTACTCATGAAAATAATTTCACAGTCTAACTCACCCAACTTATCTTCTTTGTCTGTTTTTGTGATGTCAAAGTGTTGTGTTAGATTTCTATTCATAGAAGTCCATGTCCTTGTATTTCCCATGCATGTGTATATCATCACAGAGCCTGAAAGCATGTTCACAGTCAGCATACCCAATGAGCTTCCTCTACAGCCTCTGATGGGTGACACAATAGTTCTACCATGCTACTTCCAGGACAACACAGTCAATGACCCCGGTGCCCCCACCATTGCCCCTTTGTCTCACCGGATAAAATGGAGTCTGGTCACCACAGAAAAGACCACAAACATTTTAGTGGCATCCGAGGGCATAGTAAACATAGAAGAAAGGTATCTGGACAGGGTCTCCATGGTGGGATACCCAATGACACCCACAGACGCCACCATTAAGATCACAGAGCTCCATTCCAATGACTCAGGAGTGTACCGCTGTGAGGTCATGCATGGGATAGAGGATAATTATGATATTGTTGATGTTCAAGTTCAAGGTACTGTTTGTGCAAAGATCCTTAAAAATATATACACACATGTTGTTCATAAATTTGAGATAAATATAGTACTTATTTTTCTTAGGTATTGTTTTTCACTATCGTGCAATCACCACACGATATACCCTCAACTTTGAGAAGGCCAAGGCAGCCTGTATTCAAAACAGTGCAGTCATCGCCACTCCAGAGCAACTCCAAGCAGCTTATGATGAGGGCTTGCACCAGTGTGATGCAGGATGGCTTTCAGATCAGTCAGTCAGGTCAGTTAACTTACATTAGCAGTTGTACTGTATATTTAGTTGATATGGTTGAAAATAGTAATGCTGATTTAAATAATAAGGCTAATTGATTCTTTGTGTAACAAAGGTACCCTATTCATGACCCTCGTGAGGCTTGCTATGGCGACAAGTATGAATTTCCAGGAGTGAGGACATATGGAGTGAAAGACGTGAATGAGACTTATGATGTGTACTGCTTTGCTGAGAAAATGACAGGTACATTCCAGTTGCATTTTTTAGATGGTGGAAAACCATTTATTTTCTCACTTGAACATATTACAATGTTTCGACTTAGCAACATTCCATTTTGTCTTACAGGAAAAGTAGTACACACAACTTCCCCTAAAAAATTCACTTTTAAGGAGGCAGAAGCTGAATGTACAAAGCAGGGTGCACAGTTGGCTACCACAGGACAGCTGTACATGGCTTGGAAGGGAGGCATGGATGTTTGTAATGCAGGCTGGTTGGCTGACAGGAGTGTCCGCTACCCCATCAACATCGCCCGACCACAGTGTGGAGGAGGCCTTCTAGGAGTGCGTACCATCTATCTTTTTCCCAATCAGACCGGCTACCCTCTCCCAGACTCCCGCTACGATGCATTTTGCTACTCTGGTAAACAAATCTGTAGATTTTACCTTTTTTTTGTATTTTTTATTTTTTTTTTTACTTTTTCTGAAAATCTTATATTTTTAATTGTTATATGTTTGAATTCATTTGTGAGAATTTGCTCATGGAACGTTTAATGATAGCTATTTGTGCTTTTTGATTAGGAATGGTATACTTACAGGTGTGCTGTTTTTTGTTTTTTCTTTCATTCAGAAAATAATGAGGAGAGTTCAGGTTTCCCTGACATATTTCCAGACATGCAGATTACTACAGAGGTGGGGAGTGGTGTCCTGAGCGTTGGCACAATCACAGACAGCTCCCAGGTCTTTTTAAAGCATGCCTCCACTGAGAGTGAACTAAAGGGGGAAGTTGTAACACATAAGCCCTCAATGACCACCAGTGTTGACTCCTCATACACTGTGCTAAATATTACCCAGCTGCCTCTTTTGCCACCTCTCAGTTCCACTGGGGTGATCACTGACATTGTGGAAGGGGTCAGTAACAGGACTGATCTTGAGTCAGAGGTTTCCCGTATGAATGAAACTGAAGCTATCATGTCTGCCACAGGTATGTGTATCACATTTGGGAATGTACTGTAAAAGTTGATGAATTTACTATGTAATGAACCTGATCTATAGACCTGGACTGCTGATGACGTCATAACATTGAAGCCACTGCGTTGCCATATTGGTATGCCAGAACATTCCAGTGCCTATTGACTTAATAGGAAAACATCTCATTTCAAAGAGTAAACGTTAGTCGTTCAACCACCACTTGTATATCTGAAATATGCCTGTAAATCCTTACAACACAAACTTCCTACGCATCTAATTGTTGTTTATTTAGAGTCGGGAAATTTTTCTGCTTCTTGAAAGCCTGAGCAAGTATATCTATAAAGTAGTTCTAACTAAGTACAGTGGCGAACATATCAAGCTGAATGTAAACAAGTTAACTGAAAATGAGGTAAGATACAGACATTTTCAGACATATATATGGTGAACATCGAAGTGTTTGTTCTGAGTCACTTTTGCGTAAATAGTTTCATTTAAAACTGCCTTTTTCACACGCATTCTCGCTTGCTCTCTCTCTCATTCTTCTTCTATTTACCCACACACAGCAGGGCTTGCAGACAGAAAGGGAGATAAGCCATGCAAAGATGGATAAAATTAAACTGATCAGCTCACACAGAAAGTATGGCATGTATCTATGACCATAGAGCATGTCAATATGAAAACAGGCATTTTAGGCAATTTAAAAATCCCAGTCTGACTTTTTTAAGGTACTAAAAAGAGGCTGTCCAGGGAAAAGGACATGTTGTCACCTTGTAACTTGCAGATATTGCGGCTTTTCCTACTTCCATTATGACTTGTTGACAGGTTTGCATTCCTTGGTGAACGTTGTGTTGCACTGATAAGCTGCACACCGGGGCAGGTGAATGGACTAACATTGCAGTCCTCAAAAATCTTCTCCATTACAGCGAATATTATCTATAACAAGCAAATTAAAAGTCAGTCACCACTGACACTAGGGAGCGAAATGCGACTGTTGTATACGGAGCCCAGAGACAGTGAAACGGTGACGTTATTGCCTATCAGTCACTGAGACTCTTTGGCAGTTGGGGAATACCAATATGACCATTGGAATTTATTGTTGCATCAGCAATCCAGTTCTATACAGTATATATATATCAGTGACTGTACAACAAGTAGCACCTTATGTGCTAGATTCTTTTGGGAATTGGAAGGAGGTCAACTCATTATGTCATGAATCTATCAGTATATTGTGAACACGAATTCAGGCACTGGCAAGGGTGTTGATCCAATGAACATTGGGATACTTATAACTTAATTATCTGCAGCACGATTAGGAGGTTGCATCCTGCTATTAATCGACAACATTGCTGTATAAATGACACTACAGTGCAATTTAATGGTAGATGTTAAAACGTGTTATTATGAAAGATAAGTGACATAAATGAAGAAATAATCTCCTTCTAAAAACTTATATTTAAAAGCTTTTTACTTTTCATGCAAATTATGGATGAAAGATATTACAAACAACATCTCATCGGTTTGACTTCATAATTTTAGACTTGTGCTTGCCTTCTAACGACATGAAAGAATTCAGATGACAACATTTCTGGTAAAGGAATGTACTGTAGTGAGCAACAATGCTCCATGGTTATTACGGTGCATTCTGGGAATTTTTAGGGAGCGAACATTTCAGTGCACTGGTAATGGGACAGAAATGGCCGACTCCCTGGCCAGTGCCCTTATTACTAAACTAGGGAGCTGAGTGAGACACCCATAATTCAAAACCTGTGTGATTATCTTTCTTCTGTGTAAGTGGAACACAAAAGTAGATATTAGGCAGAATGTCAGCCTCAGTCACCATTCACTTTCATTTCATGTTCATACAATGAAAGTGAATGGTGACTGAGACTAACATTCTGCCTAACATCTCCTGTTGTGTCCCAAAGAAGAAAAAAAAAACATTCTGGTTTGAAACAACAGAAATGTGAAATTTTTCATAAAGAAATTGACTTTGTGGTATACAGAAATGTTCTGATGGCCATTTTAAATGTTCCAATTTCACCCTAGGAGTTTGTTTTTCCTCAGTGATAGATGTTCATGATAAGTGGGATAAGTCTCTTGACACTTGCTGTCTCTTATTCTGTGCACAGGGGTGGTGTTCCATTACCGCTCAAGCTCCAGTCGTTATGCCTTTAACTTTGTGGAGGCTCAGCTTGCATGCCAGAGCATCGGTGCAGTCATTGCCAGCCCTCAGCAGCTCCTGGCTGCCTATGAGGCTGGTTACCATCAGTGTGATGCTGGCTGGCTCTTGGATCAGTCTGTCAGGTTAGATTCATTGCAGTATTGTTGCCTCACTTGTTGTTGAACTGTTCAAAATTCTTTGAATTTTTTTTGTCTGTATAACTAAAGAAAAGTATTATAAAGCCAATTATTTGTTGCTGGGCTGATGACAGATGTGACTAGTGGAATTATCCCTCTTAGACTGTTGACAAGGTGAACTTGCATTAAAAATAGGGTCAATCAATTAAAAATTGTAATTGAATTAATTACATGGTGTGCTGATCAATTAATCGAATTAATTGCATATATAAATATAAGCCCCTCAAATAACAATAATTCAATATATAATGATGAAATAATTGTAAATAGTTATATTTAAATAATTATAAATATTATAGATAGATAGATAGATAGATAGATAGATAGATAGATAGATAGATAGATAGATAGATAGATGGATAAAAAGTGGCTTTAGAATCCAATGTATTGTTTATTTGCATATTATTGAACATAAGCTAATCATTGGCCTACAATTCACAGCAATCCATTTTGCAACTGAATTTGTCAATCAGTCTGAGATTTATTTTGAGGGCTTGTCTAAGGACCCATCAATCTACACCTGCGTCAAACAGATGCTTTTGGGGCATCTCACTTTGGTTGCAACTTGTCATAAACATACCATTTTTAGGTCGCTGTGTCAAGTTAAACGTAGTTTAATACTTAGAAAATCACATCTTGAGATCCCTAAGTTTGAATTTTGAACGCGCCCTCATGTTGTGTTGTCTGCTAAAGGGTTGGTTTTTTCTCTGTATCAGCTGCATAATCGCACTGATTTAACACATTCATTTGACAGTGCTAATTAAAAAATATAACATGCAAATTATGGATATGCAGGTATCCCATTGTGTCTCCACGTGAGAAATGCTCTGGTGATTTGGAACATGTTCCTGGTGTGAGGTCTTATGGACTGCGTCCTGCTGATGAGCGCTATGATGTATACTGCTATGTGGACAAACCAAGGGGTAAGAGCCTTTTCATTAAATATTACATTTTATTTATATTGCACTTTTACAATACATATTGTTCAAAAGCAGCTTTACAGCAAATAGAAAAATAGAAAGGCAATACAATTTGACTTCAGTGTAGAACTTTGAGAGTTTCTTTTTTCCACAAACATTTCACTCTCAACTGGATTCTCTCTTGGGATACAGAATTATTCTATGTAGCTTGAACATAAGATACTTTTTAAAGTAAATATTCACACTTGTGGGTTTTTCTAGGTGAAATTTTCCATGCAAGTTCATTCGAGGGATTCACTTACGATGAAGCAGTGGCTTACTGCCAGGGCCAGAACGCCTCCCTGGCCTCCACTGGAGACCTGTATGCAGCCTGGAAGCAGGGCTTTGATAAGTGTCGTGCTGGCTGGCTTCTTGACCGCAGTGTACGTTACTCCATTAATAACCCCCGGCATCAGTGTGGTAGAGGGAAGGCTGGAGTTCACACAGTTTACTTGTTCCCCAACCAGACGGGCTCTCCTGACCTGCACACCAAATTTGATGCGTATTGCTTCAAGGGTGAATATAGCATCTGTAGTTGGATACAGGCAATAAAGCAAAGCATGCAAAGTAATGGTTGTTGTAATTTTTTATGTAAAACATGTAAAGTGGTAATTCACCTAAAAATCTATTTTTTTATTTACTCACACTCCTATATGATTTTCTCTCTTTCAATGAACACAAAAGGAGATGTCAGGGAGCATGTTAGCCTCATTTACCATTCACTTTCATTGTATAGAGAAAAAAATGCAAATTTAACTGAATGTTGACCAGTGTTGGGTAAGTTACTTAAAAAAGTAATCCACAAAATTATTACGAATTACTAACTACTTCTCTAAAATTATAATCAGATTACTTTACTGATTATTTAATTGAAAAGTAATCCCATTGCTAATTACTTTTAAATTACTTTCTAAACACTTGTCACGAACATTTTTTAGTTGTTGCTCTCAACAAATTCAAAATAATGTCTATTTTCTCCTTGTTCATTGTCGCACACCCTTCAGCTGTCACAGAAACGCAAACAGACATAAATATAAACATATGAATTCACATTTGAATTGTATTACACATTAATGCTATTTTTTTTTTGTTTATATTAGTAACCCAAGTAATGTACTTAAAAAAATTACTTTAAATGAAAGTCAGTAACCTGTAATCTGATTACAATTTAAAATGTTCTACATTACAAATACAACTTTTTGTGCCTTAAAGTAATTATATTACAGTAACTAATTACTTTGTAATCCAATTACACCCAACACTGATGGTGACTGAGATGTACATTCTGCTTAAAATCTCCTTTTGTGTTTCATGGAAAAAAGAAAGTTATAGGGCTATGGAACGAGTGAATAATGACAGAATTTTCTTTTTTTTTTGGTGAACTATCCTTTTCAGTTTGTGTATTTGTATTTTTTATATATAGTTCATCTGGATATGTCTCTAAATGAAAGCGAACCAAACTTAACTGTGACAGAAGAAGTGATAGTGAACATCACATCCTTCCCTAGTCTTTTCAGACCTGGTAATATTATGTATCTCAAGATACACTCATTGTTTAATTTTCAACACAATTGACTTATGCATGACTAGAAAGCTGACTATATTTCTGTTTTCTAAGTATTTCCCCCTATTACTCCTCCCATCCCTGTGGAACCGTCTGGATCTGGCTCTGGCTCATCCGGGGCCAGTGGCACCGATGATCTATTGAGCAGTGGAAGTGGGGATCAACCGAGTGGGTCATCAAGTTCCAGTGTAGACCTGTCAGGATCTTGGTCCAGTGGTGATGTTTCAGGGTCAGGTATCAGCGGTGATGGCTCAGCTATCCTTGTAATCTTCTCAGGAAGTGGCAAAGTTTTGTCAGGAGTTGGATCTACTTCAGGGAGATGCGAGGAGGCTGGGGAAGGAAGCACAGAGATCCTCACCTTTCCCTCAGGCCAGGGCTCAGGATCAGGGAGTGGGTCGGGGTGTAGCTCTGAGGAGAGTGCATCTACTTCAGACATTTCCAGCAGCTCAGGTGAGAGCGTCAAGATTGGAGAACTTTCCGGCATCTCCTCAGGATCAGGTTCCATTGAGGAGTCCACAGGTTTCAGTGGTTTCTCATCAGGAGTTTTTCCCTCTGGAGGCTTTAGTGGCATTTCACTGGTTGATGGCAGTGGTGTTATCATGGTGGATAGCCAGTGGGTTCCATCTTTAACAGAACAGGATTTGGGTGGAAGCCATGTGGATTTCAGCGGATCAGGGCATATCTCAGGGTCTGGGGTGAGTGGAGATTTCTCTGGAATGAGCGGTGACCACAGCGGCTCTGGAAGTGGTTTGGAGTTTTCTGGAATGACATTTTTGGGGTCAGGATTAACTGATCTCACAAAACAATCTCGTGAGGAGGAAGTGTATGGGGTTTTGTTATTCGGGTCTGGTGAAGGGAGTGGATTTACATCTGGAGGCTATACCATCGAATCAGGAGAAAGATCAGGGGCATCAGCTAGTGGTGATATCACCCTCTTCACCAATGGTGCCGTGATAGAAATGTCTAACAAGCCCTTCCAAGGCATGGAGCTGGGACGGGAGGAGGTGGAGTATAGTGGCAATGTCAGACTGTCCTCAGCGAGTGGAGATGACCAAACTGTCTATTCTAGTGGACAAGAATATGAGTGGAGCCCAGCAACTGGTAACACACCACAGTTGAACACCAGTGATGATCCCTTAGCTCTTCTATCAGCTCAAGGATCATCAGGGCTGTACAGTGATGCTGCAGTGCCTGTGCATTATTCAGAACCAGAGGGGATCATCAGTAAACATGATGCCATTACTTCTGCACCTTTACTTATCAAACCTGCCATCACTTCACAAACCCCTTCTGTCAATGAAGGCCCTTTTGTGAAAGGTAAGATTTCTGTTGCATAAACCTTAAAGGAATAATTCACCCAAAATTTTATTCACCCTCATGTTGTTTCATATTTGGCAGTTTAATTAAATTTTATCATCAAAATGGTGTCTAAACAACTGAATTCATTAAAATGCTAATTAAATGAAAATAGACCAATTCTTATTCAACATAACATTGCATTACTTTTATCAAATGAAGTGCTTTTATACAGATCCTCATAGCACAATCCAAAATAAACCACTGCCATTATTTTAGTCAAATTAAGTGCTGCGCACAGATGTGAGGTATTGCTTAAATTATAATAGTGAATACTACATAACTTTACAGTGATTATTTAATTCTGTCATATTTTTTCCCATATTAATCAAGCTTTTATTTTGGCGGAAAACATCTCCGGTTACACGTGTATCCTTGGTTCCCTGAGATGAAGGAAAAGAGACATTGCTGTAAACACTATGGGGAGTGTCCTTCTACACGACCTTGTTGAAACCCTTAAACAATCACACCAATCCTCTGATTGGCAATGGTGTCTGAGCCCCGCCCCTTCAGGTGCATAGTTGGCCTATATAAGCGGGCGCTCAGTCACCATTTCTTCAGAATTTTATGACTGAGGGACAAGAGTTTCACTCGTATTATGAAACTCTGAACTCCCTTCATCTCAGGGAGCCGAGGTTACATGTGTAAATGGAGACGTTACCTTTCGATTAATTTCACTCGACATTACTGTAAGCACTATGGGGAACGATATCCCATCACGGCGCACTACGTGACATCACACTCCCAGAGTTATAACACTAAATAGAGATATTCATAAGGAGTCACAGGCCGATGACTTATAAGTCATATTTTAGTGTATATGTATAGTCCCACGTGGTAGATGCCAAATAGTAATGAATGTAGTCTGAGGTTTATATGAACCATATAGATATACACAGTATGGTTTATTAACTCTCTCACAACATGGTTAGGAAAGTAGGCTTTATTTCTTATGGGAGTGCTTATGACTTTAGTTCTGCAGCATATAATTAGGTGGCTGTGTTGACTAGAGTTGGTTGACTATACTCACCTGCTTGAATGTAAGAAGCGCTCTATACAGAGAGGACTTGTGAGGAGATGGACACCATGTCCAGGTTATAAAATCTCACGAGCGTGTTTTGTGAGGACCATCCTGCTGCCAAACATATGTCCTGTAAGGACACACTGTATGTCCATGTCCATGACGAGGCCATGCTTCTGGTTGAATGCGCTTTGACACCAATGGTCAATTCAAGCCCTGTGATTCATAAGCGAGGGCGATTGCATCAACAATCCAGTGAGAGAGAATTGTTTGGAGATGGACATTCCTTTTGTTCATCCTCCATAACAAATAAAGAGCTGATCCGACAGCCTAAACTGACAGGTGCACTCGACATACTGTATGTATGCAATGCCCTCACCTGGCACAACATATGCATAGATTGCTCTTCATCTGCATTAAATGGTGTGGGGAAAAAGGCTTGCAAACGAACCACCTGAGCCCTGAAGGGCATTGATAAAACCTTAGGCACTTAGCCTTTTCTAGATTTAGCGGTGGCTTTTGACAGATCTGGACAAAACTCCAGGCATGAGCTGTCATTCTACAGCGCCTGCATGTCACCCACCCGTTTAAATGAGGCCAAAGCAAATAGGAGTGTGGTTTTTAAGGAAAGCACCCACAGCTCAACTGATTCCAACGGCTTGAACAGGGAGTTTGAGAGTACATTCAGCACCAGATTTAAGTCACAAGTTGGTACCATAGCAGTGCGAAAGGGGTTCAAATGCCTCACTCCCCTAAGGAACTTTATGACTAGATTATGTTTGCCTATCGAAGAGCCAGCCTCCAGGGCGTGGTATGCTGAGATAGTCGCTAAATAAACCATGAGTGTTGACAGGGTAAGACCAGCATCCAGCCGCTCTTGAAGGAATGTCAAAATCTCAGCTATGGGACAATTCACCGGGTCTTTACCATGTGAAGAACACCAATTTGCAAACGTGCCATTTAAATGCGTAGAGGCATCTCGTGGAAGGTGCTCCAGCCTGTAAAATAGTGTTCATCATTGACTGAGCCAATTCTGGCTCATTTGATGTGCTCCATTCAGGGGCCACACATGTAGGTTCCACAGCTCTGGCTGGGGATGCCAAATCATGCCTTGTGCTTGAGAGAGAAGGTCTCTCCTCAGTGGTATTTCCCATGGAGGGCCGTCTAGTATTTCTATCATCTCCGGAAACCAGGACTGATTGGGTCATTTCAGTGCAATTAACAGAAGTGTTTCCATGTCCACTTGGACTTTGCTGATGACAGAATGAAGGAGGCGCACCGGTGGAAATGCATGTGAGCCAGTGTGTCCACGCCCAGCAGGACTTGGGACATGGAGTACCAAAGGGGACAGTGGGTGTTCTCCATGGAGGTGAATACATCAACTCCCACTTTGCCGAATATTTCCTCAACACTGTCTGAGGATGAAGTCTCCATTTCCCTGATAATGCTTCCTGGCATGACAATAGATCTGCTCTGAAACTCAGACGGGCTGAGACATGTGTTGCACGTAATGAGAGGAAATGACGCCCACTCCATTGGAGGAGGCAATGCGTCAGGTTCATTAATTGTGGCGATCGGAGTCCTGCCGATTTATGTACGCCACTACTGTTGTATTGTCTGAACGAATCAGAACAGTATTCACAATGTCGGAAGAAATGTGCATGTGCCTGTGGCTCCAGGCGTGATGTGGAATGTGTCGCTTGAGCCAGTACTGTAGAGGTCTCATGTGTAACAGACTAACGGTATGACGATGTATGCTGCCGCCATAAAATCCAGCATTCTCTGAAATTACTTCAGTGGCAATGTTTTCCCAGTTTGAACTGAGACAGACACCGAAGAATGGTCTGTACGTGCTCGTTTGTGAGGTGCACACGCATGCTCACAGAATAGAAATGAACTCCTAAAAAGGAGATTTGCTGGCTGGGGAAAAGTGTCCTTTCACCCAGTTGACAATCACACCCAGATTTTTCAGATTCAGATTTCAAGTCTCTGTGTTCGCTCAGTAGTGCCTCTGATTTGACTAGTAATAACTAATAGTCAAGGTAATTAAAAACATGCACATCGTTCATTTTCAATGGGGCGAGTGTTGCATCGATACTTTTTGTGAATGTGCAGGGAGCCAGTGACAGACCGAAAGGTAGGACTTTTAATTGATACGCAGTTCCCTCGAACGCAAATCTCAAAATCTGAGTTAACGTTTTGAAGGGCGCTTCGCGAGCACGCAATTCAAGCGTCTCAAATCTAGAATTGGCCGAAGCCCGCTGTAAATGGCTGTAAACCTTCTGTGTGTCGCAGTCTGGGACAGTCTCTGTCATATTTTTTTGCTAGGAGACTGTGAATCTCTGCACGTAACACCGGCGCATCCTGTGGTCAGACCATAGATTGCAAAACGCCAGTGAAATGAGGTGGCGGCATACAAACTGAATCGTATAACGTGCTAGATCATTTTTACCACCCAGTCTGGTGTCATCTGTTAATATGGGTGCCAAAATGAAAATGCACCACTCACATCTCGCTCATGGAGGATGTGTGAACTCGCCGAAAGTCTCAGTCAGCTGCCTATGTTTTCGGATGCAGCTCTCCAAAATATGTAGTGTTATGGGGGCTCCTGGAACAGGGTTGAGAACCACAAAAAAAATTTTTTTCAATTTAAATAGATTTAGAATATCTAAAGATAAAACCTGCTCCCTTTCCTATTTAGTGTATTTCTACTATGGTTTTAATGCTTTGCTCTGTGTCTTTTTCAAAAAACTTGTTAGCTTCTGTCAACCCATGTGATCCAAACCCCTGTGGTGCCGGATCGTGTTCAGTGCAGGATGGTGTGGGCCTTTGTCATTGCCCACCTGGACTGCATGGAGAAGAGTGCCAGTTTGGTGAGTCAGACAGCATTTATTCTGCTATAAATTATCTTAAAGGGATAGTTTACCCAAAAATGAAATCATTTACTCACCCTCATGCCATCCCAGATGCGTATGTCTTTCTTTCTTCTGCTAAACACAAACAATGATTTTTTGAAGAGTATTTCAGCTCTGTTGGTCCATACAATGCAAGTGAATGGTGGCCAGAACTCTGAAGGCCCAAAATGCAAAAAGGCATAAAAGTAATCCATAAGTCTCCAGTGGTTAAATTCATGTCTTCAGAAGTGATATGATAGGTGTGGGTGAGAATCAGATCAATAATTAAATCCCTTTTTTCACTATAAATCTCTGTAAATCTCACTTTCACACTCACTACCAAATTCTTCTTATTTTGTTTTTTTAGCGATTAACATTCTTCTTGCATATTGCCACCTACTAGTTAGTGCTGGTCAAAGGTGGAGATTTATGGTATACAAGGACTTAAATATTGCTCTGTTTTTCACCCACACCTGTCATATCACTTCTAAAGATATGGATTTAACAACTGGAGTATGGATTACTTTTATGTTGTCTTTTATGTGCTTTTTGGACTTTCAAAGTTCTGGTCACCATTCACTTGCATTGTATGGACCCACAGAGCTGAACTATTCTTCTAAAAATCTTTGTTAGTGTTCAGCAGAAGAAAGAAAGTCATACACATCAGTGATGGCATGAGGGTGAGTAAATGATGAGATGGAACTCCTATACATTTTTGGATTGTAAGGTGACATAAATGTATGATAAATTTGAGAGGATGCTGCAAAACTGTTGTTTTTGTTGTCCTTTTAGGCTGATGATTTAATATGAATCAACCAACAGTCTGACTGCTTCACTGTATACATTTAATTTGTGAATAACTTTGTTCACTTCTGTTACATTTTGCCCATGCCTGATTCATGTCCTCACAATCAATTTTACAGGTTATTTGCATGCGTGCGTGGTTACTGTAATTTACATTCAGAGCCAAATGACATTTAAGTGACTGTTCACCTATGTTGTTTTTGTTCAGCTGTGCCTTTCCTGCAGTCTGGTTTAACCAGCACGCCTGCTAACTTCTGGTACATGCTCATATTCAAATTCGTCACTCTTCATATGAATCTGAACTCTTAAATTCTGCTTCTTTATTTCTGGGACTGTAAGAGTGTTTGACTCCAATACTCTGTTGTTAATTTATCTCATTTATAAGGATATGGGAGGTATGAAAACTGACCCTTGGCCAGCACTCTTACAGTAACCACAACTTTCTCTTATCTATCTTTCTATTTACCCCAGAATTCATTTAGTATATCACTAAAACTTCTCAGCTTATCAAAATCATTTGATAAGGTGTTATGATCGACTTACGATATACAAGCAGCTCCAAGAGTTCTGATTCAGTTATGCTCTCTGCTAAGCTTGGCCCACCTCAGGGCATCTTCATAGCCAGTCTTAACTGCTAAACCTTTATTTGCAGAGGTTGATGTTTGCCATTCAAACCCTTGTGCCAATGGAGCCACCTGTGTGGAGGTGGAGGACACTTTCAAATGCTTATGTCTGCCCAGCTACGAAGGAAACCGCTGTGAGATTGGTACGGGGCTTGCTTCAGCTAATTCTACTAACCGTTAAATGCAAGCTTAAAGGTGACGCAACTCTAGCTGCTGTGGTTCAGTGAAATGGGCATCCTTGGGCACATGAAAATGCCTTGGGGGCAAACAGTATTGTATGTCTTTTCTGTGTGCTTTTCAGGGATTGGAAATATTTATTCTTTTTCTGTGAGAGACTTTTGCCAGTCCATTTTTTGAAATCTGTTGTCAATGAGAGTTTTGCAGTTGAAAACTCTCAAACTCTACATCATTCAGTTGTGGTAAAGGAATCAATGACACATGTAATTTGCAGGTCATGTAAAAATCTAGAGGGAGAATACAACCCTTCATTAACTCATGGGGCTGACTTTCTGAACCAAGGGGAAAATTTTACAAAATATAAATATTGTATAAAAAATTTGTTTATATTTTACATATGACTAGTCCAAAAAAATATCCCTGTACCAGTTATGTTAGTTGTAGATGTTCTGTGGGATGTTTGCTCTTGGCCTAGATGAAGTTCAGTCATCAGTCGATTAGAATTCATGGGATTGTTGAAAACTCACATTATCTGTTAAAGGGTTAGTTCACTCAAAAATTAAAATTCTTTTATTATTTACATGCCATCTAAGATGTGTATGACTTACTTTCTTCTGCAGAACACAAACAAAGATTTATAGAAGAATATCTCAGTCCTGTAGGTCCATTCAATGCAAGTGAGTGGTGATCAGGGCTTTGAAGCTCCAAAAATGAGCCCTGCGCATGTGTCAAGCACTAGGAAGTGTAATCGAGCTTGAAATCATGATCGTGCCTAGAGCCTTCAATTGCAAGGTGTACAGTGAAAAAGTTATATTTTAGTCTGCTCTTACCCAAAACCAACTGGATCGCTTCAGAAGATTCATTAACTGGAGTCATTTGGATTAAGTTTATGCTGACTTTATCTCATTGTTGAAACTTCAAAGTTCTGGTTGCCATTCACTTACATTGTATGAACCTACAGAGCTGAGATATTTTTCTAAAAATCTTTGTGTTCAGCAAAAAAAGGAAGTCATACACATATGGGATGGCATGAGGGTAAGTAATTGATTAAGGAATTACAATTTTTGGGTGAACTATCCCTTTAAAGCTGAATTCATTAATACCTTTGCCACGTACTGTATGATGCATTTGTCGCTTGCTTAAAGAGGCCCTATTATGCTTTTTGGGATTTTGCCTTTCTTTTAGTGTGTAATATAGCTGTTTGTACATGTAAAAGTCCATGCCAAAGGTAGTTACTCTCTCCCACAGAAAACACTGCTCTTGAACTGCCTGAAACACCTGGTTTGCAGTCCAGCCATTACTTCCGTAACATAGCTACATCACTATGTAACAAATTTGCATAATGTCCGCCCCAGGAATGTGCTGCTCAGGAAGCCTCGAGAGCTGAAACTCGGTTATAGTAAGGGGTGTTATATTTCTGACACACGCTCTAAGCGGTTGACCAATCACAACAGACTGGGCCAGCTGACAAATCAGAGCAGGGGGCTTTAAAGAGACAGGAGCTACAACAGAGCGTTTCAGACAGGGGGTGAAAAGAGGTGCTGTAGCAATGTACAGTATGAGAAATATATATATATATTTTTTTTTTACATTTAAGCATGTAAACCTATTCTAGTAGACCCCCCCAAAAACATTATGAACCTGTAAATGAGCATAATATGGGCTCTTTAAAACTCTTAAGAAAGATAAAGTGACTTTATCCAAAACAATCCCTCAGACACTTCCCCATATGTATTTCTCATTTATTTCTGAAATAGCATGTACAGTCATTTTTGTGTCATTTGTGATTGTCTTTTTAATCAGTGACTATATACATTTGCAATAGTAGCTATGTTGTAAAATCCCAGAGGAAAATTACTGCTAAGAAGTTTATATTTTATCACTCAGGAGACTTAATGGAGTTCTCAATTAAATTTAAAGGGGTCATGGCATGAGGAATCACATTTTCCTTGATCTTTTGACATATAAGAGGTCATTGTACTATAAAAACATACTGTAAGTTTCAGAACTCAAAACTTCCCCCTCACTTCAAAAAGAGCATTCATTGAAACCAAGCTATCAAATGACTCATTCTCTACTTCCTCCACATTGTGATGTCACACTGTGGTAGACATTTGCATCTGACCAGCTCCTCAACAACACATCAATGCCGACTTTACCTTTAATCAATTCCATAGCACCGCTTAGTAGTGGTGAGCAGTGAATGGCAAATAGAGAGAGCAGGTCAGTCAAGAGCAGAGAGCCAATAATAACAGAGGGTGTTTACTGTCAAGTCTTAAAGGAGAAACAGCACCAAAACCAAGCGTTTCTGACAGAGGGTCAGAATGAGGGTGGAAAATGGTCATGTTTTACAAATATATGACTACGGTAATATTATAATTTAACCTCAAGGAACATTAAAAGAATTAAAAAAAAAAAAAAAAAAGGAATGTTATGACCCGTTTAAGTATCAACTTTGTCTCATGTTTCTGTTAAAATTCCTTAGAAGAAATAATGACAAATGATACAATTGTTGACATACAATAAGAGTATAGAGCTATAAAATTATAATGGGGATAGATAGCTCAGATAATTAGGTTTTGGAATAAGAATGTTTTAGTTCATATTGAAATCTCTGACTTTTGATTGCAGACTTTGGTATCAAATGATGGACATTGTTGAGATCTCTTCTAAAACTAGAGGAGACACAAGTGTGTGCCTTTTTCTCCTTTTCCTCCTGCTTTCAAAGAGAAAACAAAAAGATTTTAACAATATCTAATTTGGGGTTTTATTTCCTATGGGATATATCATCCGACTTTGCTTCAGATGTACACAGCTGTAAGGAGGGCTGGACTAAGTTTCAGGGCAACTGTTATTTGCACATGTCGGAGAGAGAGACCTGGGTGGATGCTGAGCAGCACTGTCGAGACTTAAACGCTCACCTGGTTAGCATTACCACTCCAGAGGAGCAATCCTTCTTCAACTGTGAGTGTCATTTATGTGTCCATGTGTGTATGTGTTTATGCACTTAAGTGTTTGCTGTGTTTCTGATTGCAAGTAATCCTCCTTTTATTGTAACAGCGTATGCACAAGACTATCAGTGGATTGGATTGAATGATAAAACAGTGGAAAATGACTTCCGCTGGTCAGATGGGACCCCACTGGTAAGCTTGCTGAGAAATTGTAATCTAAATAATAGAGCTAATTGGCACTAATTGAATGAAGACTTGATTTTTTTAACCTATTTTTCTGCTTAGCAATATGAGAACTGGAGGCCTAACCAGCCTGACAATTATTTCAACTCTGGTGAAGACTGTGTTGTAATGATCTGGCATGAAAATGGCCAATGGAATGACGTGCCTTGCAACTACCTCCTACCTTTCACATGCAAAACAGGACCAGGTACGCACCCCACCAAATGTAAATGAATACCTTCATTGATAGAAACTGTGATGTAATTCAGTTCAAGAAATAGTTCACCCAAAAACGAACATGCGGTTATTATTTTCTCACTGTAATGTTGTTCCAAACCCATATGATTTTCTTTCATCTGTGGAACTCAAGAAGTACATTTTTAAAGTCTTCACAGGGTTTACTTACCATACTCTAAGTGAATAGTGACTTGGATGTATCAAGCTCAAAAGAGGACAAAAAAGCTCTTAAAAAAATATGGTAAAATTCAAACCTCATTGGTCATGATGTCATGTTGCACGTTTGGTCATTAAACATGATGAGAACCAATGAGGTTTGATGTTACCAATGTAGCCATATTTGCTTTTTATTTATATATACACTGATCAGCCACAACATTAAAACAACTGACAGGTGAAGTGAAGGAAGTTGGAAGCAGGAAAATGGGCAAGCATAAGGATCTGAGCAACTTTGACAAGGGCCAAATTGTGATGGCTAGACGACTGGGTCAGAGCATCTCCAAAACAGCAGGCCTTGTGAGCTGTTCCCAGTATGCAGTGGTTAATACCTACCAAAAGAGGTCCAAGGAAGGACAACCAGTGAACTGGAGATAGGGTCATGGGCACCCAAGGCTCATTGATGCGCGTGGGGAGCGAAGGCTAGCCCATTTGTTCCAGTCCTACAGAAGAGCTACTGTAGCACAAATTGCTGAAAAACGTAATGCTGGCCATGATAGAAAGGTGTCAGAACACACAGTGCATCGCAGCTTGCTGCGTCTGGGGCTGCGTAGCCACAGACCGGTCAGAGTGCCCATGCTGACCCCGGTCCACTGCTGAAAGTGCCTACAATGGGCATGTGAGCGTCAGAACTGGACCATGGAGCAATGGAAAAAGGTGGCCTGGTCTGATGAATCACGTTTTCCTTAAGATCATGTGGACGGCCGGGTGCGTGTGTGTCATTTATCTGGGCAAGAGATGGCAGCAGGATGCACCATGGGAAGAAGGCAGGCCGGTGGAGGCAGTATGATGTTCTGGGCAATGTTCTGCTGGGAAACCTTGGGTCCTTGCATTCATGTGGATGTTCCTTTGACATGTACCACCTACCTAAAGATTGTTGCAGACTAAGTACACCCCTTCATGGCAACGGTATTCCCTGATGGCAGTGGCCTCTTTCAGCAGGATAATGCACCCTGCCACACTGCGAAAATTGTTCAAGAATGGTTTGAGGAACATGACAAAGAGTTCAAGAGTTCAGTGTGCTGGGTCAACAAGTCCGGTCCATGGGGTCCCACCTCGCAATTTATAGGACTTAAAGGATCTGCTGCTAACGTCTTGGTGCCATGTCTTGGAGTCCATGCCTCGATGGGTCAGAGCTGTTTTAGATATCAGGCAGGTGGTTTTAATGTTGTAGCTGATTGGTGTGTGTGTGTGTGTGTATATATATATTTATTGTATATTTAATATATATATTTGCTTTACTTTTTTAATGTTGTATCATGTCAGAAGACTTGGAATATAGTGCATGAGTCATATCAATTACTTTTACTGTGGTGCTTTTGGTCCTTTTTCGAGCTTGACAGACCAGAGTCACTGTTCATTGTCATAATGGCAAATAAACCTTTTTAAAAAATTTGCTTTTGTGTTCCACCAAAGATAAAAAGTAATATGGGTTTGGAGAGAAGTTGGGGGGGTAAATAATAACAGAATTTTCATTTTGAGGTGAACTATTCCTTTAAAATCCATCATTTCAATTAATAACTTATTGTCCTCTTTCAGTATCATGTGACCAACCTCCTAAAGTGGAGAATGCCAGGATGTTTGGAAACAAGAAAGAACGTTACCAGGTGAATTCCATTATCAGATACCAGTGCAACGAAAACTTCACACAGCGCCACCTTCCTGTGATCCGCTGTATGGCAGATGGACAGTGGGAGAAGCCACAAGTGGAATGCATAGCCAGTAAGCTACTCGGGCATGGCCATGAGTCTTTTAAAAGCTTAGAATTTCCCTAGAAAGACTGTCTTTAATATTTAGGGATTTTTTTATATTATAGATTTGCCAAAACAAAAGTGCAAGCAAATACTTTTAATAAAAAGCATAGAAGATATTAGTTAATAATCTAAGTTTAACGGGTTTAATACAAGTTGAGCTCAATCGACAGCATTTGTGGCATAATGTTGATTACCACAAAAATGTATTCTGACTTGCCCCTTGTTTTAAAAAAAAAAAAAAAAAAAGCACAAATCTGGGTTCCAGTGGGGCACTTACAATGGAAGTGAATGGGGCCAATCCGTAAACGTTAAAATACTCACTGTTTCTAAAGTATAGCCGCAAAACACAAACAATATTTGTGTTCACATGATTTTAGTTTAATAAAATCACTCACAAACCTTTTCTGTGTAAAGTTATTGCCAATTTTACAACTTTGTGCCATGATGATGTAATGTCAACAATCCCTTAAACTCTAAAATAACTGTAAAAATGATGATTTAAACAACTTTACAGCTCAAAAAACACATGAGTTTTAAAAGAAGAATTAATGCTTTTATAAAGTTCTAAGCTTCACATTTCTGTCTTTTAACTCTCCAAAAATTGGACCCATTCACTTCCATTGTAAGTGCCTTGTATTGAACCTGTAATATTCCTTTAATCACATTCTAATCTAACCTAATTTCCAAAGGAAATATCTATTCATATCATGTCTTTTGCAATAATGCCTTTAAACTTTATTGTTTGTACATTGTTGTATGAGGAGTACTGACATTATTTATTTTGTGTTTATAGAGATCAACACAAGGCCGCAAAAGAAATCCACAGCTCATCACTCACATAAAGCTAATAGCACAACATTGGAGAAGCGTCTTTAAGGAGATTTGATAGAGATGAGTTTTATATTTATTTTCCAAGCACCTGAATTATCCAGCATATATACCTAATTAAAAAGTGTAAGTGCCTATTTTGTATATATTGCTGCCCCCTAACACATTAGATCACCATATTTTAAATCTCAGTTCTTGGCCTTTACCCATGATGCAGTGCTACATCTCATCACTGCTGCAAAAGATGAGAGACCAAAATATCAAAGACCACCAACATTATTAAAGATGTCTGTAAATATTTGCTGAAGGCTTTTCTTTTGGACTAGCTAGTGTTATATGGTGAAAAGGCACCGAGGTGCCCAGTCCTTTCTCTATGAAGGATTTTTTGTCTGTGCCAGTAAGCAAAATTTTAATGTATGATAGAGGAGGTCATGAAATGTGAAGCATTATCTTTATCTATAGTTTTTGGAGAGGAGTTAGAACATAGAAAACTCCATAGCCATAAAAGACGTTTACAAAAATAAATTATTTAACCAGGCAGATGAAAAAAAAAAAAAACTTGCATGAGGATGTCATTCATTTATGTCTGAGTAGGACATCATAATGTGAAATGAGATCTATTTATTGATTTCTCACAACACAGCACAAAGTACATCCATCTTTGACTGGGTGTGTCCATCTTTTTTCATGTTTAGTCACAAAAGCCATATACTGTATATTTTAAACAACATTAAATCTAGGTGTCCAAATCCAGTCAGATTATGAATGTAATCCAATGGAAATGTACTTGTATGTTACATAGTATCTGTGTTTTCCCAAGACTGTGCAGGGCATAGTACTACATGGGGACCAGAATGACCCTGGATCAGATAACAGCTATTATTTTCTAATAAGCTTAATAAGAGCTCTTAGTTCATATAGAACTATTAATGACAAGTGCCTTGTAAATATTTTGCGTTTTGCCTGTTTCTGTTCTGAGACCTCTTACTTGGCACTTTTGTCTTCTCGAAAAAAAAAGTACAAGAGGCTGTGCCTCTTTCATCCCAATGGCAGAACTGTTTTTTTGTATTTTTATTTTTTTTAAGGACAATAGCTTTATTTTTCATCTGACACAGCTGAAATGACGATTGCAGTATACACTGCAGAAGAACATGCACAAACATTTCCTCATCAAGCAAATAGACATTTTAGAAAGGAATAGAAACTTGTGGCATGGAAGTCCCACCTTTTTTCATTTACTGTTGAAGGTAACTGTGTTATCCTTCATGCCATACATGACTATGCCTTTAAGACTTCCTAAATGCTGACAGTACAGTCTTGAGGTCATATTGAGGGGGACCTGGAGTTTTGGGATGAGTGACTAAGTGAACCCATCAATGAAGATCTGTTGTTGTCTTCTAAGCTGTTTTCACTTCTGTGAAATATAGTTTAAATTTAGCCAAAAAATGTCTTCAGGCAAACTTTGTGTTTGAATAATTGTATTAAAGCAAATGCAACAACTTTCCCAATAAAAAATTAAATCCATAATTTTTAACACAGGACTGATTTGTGTGTTGGCCAGTCTGGTGTCACACAGACCAAGATTCAAGAGCAACATTTGTAATAGCAGTACAGAGCACTTGTATTCAGAGAGGTTACTTACAGTATACAGGTAATGGAAATAAAACGGTTTTAACCTCACCCAGCCCAGTCTAGAAATGTATTATGAATAAATAAGATTCCTTTAAAAAATTACAGTTGATAATGTTTGCTTAATTGGGTGGAGTGGAAAGACTGAATGGCCTTGTGACTGAATGGACCCTTTTAGGCCACTTCTGATGTCCTCACCTATTTCTCCCCAGTTGCCTAGAGAGCCTGGTTGTGTATAGCCAGGAAGCTCATACCTACAGTAGAGCCCTCCTGTGGTCGATTTAAAGCATGACATTGACACTTTGGTGTGCAACTGTAACTAACAAGTGTAAAAAAAAAAAAAAAACAACAAAACAAATGACACTCTGATTTATACAATAATACACCATACTGACAATTTTTTTACTCATCAACAGCCAACAAAGAAATCAACATATTTCATTTTGATAATATGTTGATGTAAAAAACTCTACTATGTCATAATGCATGCATGTAATTATGTTAACTGTAGTAAAATATAGTAAGAAAACAGAAAAATGTTTGCTGTGACTGAAATTTTGATAAAATTTTTATTTTTTTTTTGATAACTGACAGTTTAATTGTCTCAGGTCATAGGATCAAACATACAATATTAAAATGTGCTATAAAAAATGTTGATCTCTTATGCACAGCTTCCTTTTCTGTGAGTATTTGGGTTTAATTAGCCATTTTTTGGGGACAAAAGTGTTCCCAGAAGTTGAATGAATCTAACTAAATAAAAAATGATAAGTAAATAATGTTTTTTATTTATTTATTTATTTATTTATTATTATTATTATTATGATTATTATTATAAATAGAGGGTTTGGGTTTGTCTGTAGTAAGTATAATTAGCATATATAGTCTGTGTGTGTGTGTGTGTACAGTGCATCCGGAAAGTATTCACAGCGCTTCACTTTTTCCACATTTTGTTATGTTACAGCCTTATTCCAAAATGGATTAAATTCATTATTTTCCTCAAAATTCTACAAACAATACCCCATAATGACAATGTGAAAGAAGTTTGTTTGAAATCTTTGCAAATTTATTAAAAATAAAAAACAAAACAAAAATCACATGTACATAAGTATTCACAGCCTTTGCCATGACACTCAAAATTGAGCTCAGGTGCATCCTGTTTCCACTGATCATCCTTGAGATGTTTCTACAACTTGATTGGAGTCCACCTGTGGTAAATTCAGTTGATTGGACATGATTTGGAAAGGCACACACCAGTCTATATAAGGTCCCACAGTTAACAGTGCATGTCAGAGCACAAACCAATCCATAAAGTCCAAGGAATTGTCTGTAGACCTCCGAGACAGGATTGTATCGAGGCACAGATCTGGGGAAGGGTACAGAAAAATTTCTTCAGCATTGAAGGTCCCAATGAGCACAGTGGCCTCCATCATCCGTAAATGGGAGAAGTTTGGAACCACCAGGACTCTTCCTAGAGCTGGCCGCCTGGCCAAACTGAGTGATCGGGGGAGAAGGGCCTTAGTCAGGGAGGTGACCAAGAACCTGATGGTCACTCTGACAGAGCTCCAGCGTTTCTCTGTGGAGAGAGGAGAACCTTCCAGAAGAACAACCATCTCTGCAGCACTCCACCAATCAGGCCTGTATGGTAGAGTGGCCAGACGGAAGCCACTTCTCAGTAAAAGGCACATGACAGCCCGCCTGGAGTTTGCCAAAAGGCACCTGAAGGACTCTCAGACCATGAGAAACAAAGATTGAACTCTTTGGCCTGAATGGCAAGCGTCATGTCTGGAGGAAACCAAGCACCGCTCATCACCTGGCCAATACCATCCCTACAGTGAAGCATGGTGGTGGCAGCTTTTTTTTTTTTTTAAATTCGCAAAGATTTCAAACAAACTTTCACGTTGTCATTATGGGGTATTGTTTGTAGAATTGAGGAAAATAATGAATTTAATCCATTTTGGAATAAGGCTGTAACATAACAAAAAGTGAAGCGCTGTGAATACTTTCCGGATGCGTGTGTGCGCGTGTGTACACACACAACAGAAATCTATGGTATGTCCTTATTTGATAAGTTTTGTGTCTCGCAGCTGTATCTATAAAACACACCTGAGAAATCAGTGAGATTAGGAAATGTTAAATGAACTTGAGGAACAAAAAGACGATACAAAGGTCATTCCTACTGGCTATGCCTGGAACTCCTCGATGTACAGTATAGCTGTATAAGTTGTGTCCTCACAAAACAATATATGTGCTGCCTTGCAGAACTCACTTTGGAATGAAGATAAACATCATTGTAAAATACATAAAGAAGAGTGGCTTCAAGGAATATTCCAGGTTCAATACAAGTTGAGCTCAATCAACAGCATTTGTGGCATAATGTTGATTACCACAGAAACTAAGTTAAACTCGTCCCTCCTTTTCATTGTAAAAAGCAAAAATCAAGGTAACAGTGTCATCTGTCACAGTGTCAGTGTCATTCTCTTACAATGGAATTGAATGGGGCCAATTTTTGGAAGGTTTAAAAGGCAGAAATGTGAAGCTTTAATTTTATGAAAGCACTTTTGTTTATTTTTCTGTTAAAACTTGTGTATTATTTGAGCTGTAAAGTTGTTTAAATTGTTTTACGATCATTTACGACATTATGTCATCATGGCAACGAAGTTGTAAAATTGGATAAAACATCACACAGAAAAGGTTAGTAAGCATGCATATTGTTTGTCTTGTGGCTATACATTTGAAACAGTGAGTATTTTAATATTTACGGTTTGGCCCCATTCACTTCCCTTGTAAGTGCCTCACTATAACACAGGTTTTTGCTTTTTACAAAGAAAAGGAGGGACAAGTCTAAATTAATTTTTGTGGTAATCAACATTATACCACAAATGGTGTTGATTGAGCTTAACTTGTATTGAACACAAAATATTCCTTTATAAGTTCCCTTTTGAAAAGTCTATTATTGAAAACTAGAAAGAAACATAATAATCAAGGAATTCAATGAATGAATGAGATAAATATCCACAGGAGTCTCCGATCCCATTGTAATTATTTTTAGATAAGTGTACCAGTAATAGTAAAAAGTGATGTGGAAACAAATGGTTCTTGTCATTGCACCATGTCATATGAACTCATTACATGTTTTAATGTACTGAAAACTAGAATCATGATTTATATGACCAGCTGTAGTAACAGTTAACCAAACATCCAGTTTAATCAAGAGCACTTGTGACCAGTATTAGGTTCTAGTTCTATAGTATTGAGGTTCCAGTCAGTGAAAAGTCATACATCACAGTCCCTATGTGATTAACTTTAGCTGGCACTGTAGCAATACACTCCATGCTTTTGGCTTGAAGAAGGGAATCCAAAGCTACGAACACCAGGCTCTGTAGGGCCACAATTTGGTCGTGGATTAATAATGGGATAGCGTATACTTCCATCAGCAAGCCAACCAGCATCGCACCGGTCTAACCTCATGAACTTCCAAGCTGCATACAAATGACCCACTTTGGCTATTAAGGCTCCATCCTCAATGCAGGCCTGCACTGCTTCAGTGAAATTGAGCTTTTGAGGGTGTTGAAGGTAATACACTTTCCCTAAAAAAGAAAAGTAGTGAGTCTAGAAGGCATATACTCAAATGCAAATGATCTCACATAAAATAAATATGATGTTTTTAATAGGAAGTGATTTATGTCATGGAAATGATCTATGAATAGTAAAAAGAACAGATGTTCACCCCTGAGAATGGAGGAGAAACAGAACACATCATAATGGTTCAGGCGCCGGTGTCTTGAACCGTAGCTGCGAATACCAGGGGTCAAGTCAAGACCTCCACAAGCCTGCCGTGGTTGAGTGATGGGGTAATGCACTGTCCCATCTGCCAGCCAGCCGGCATTGCACCAGTCTAGTCCCTCTTGCCAGCCTGAGACCAACTGTTTGAATGTGGCCACAGCTGAGTCTTGTCCTTCACATGCCTTTTGGGCTTCAGTAAATGTGAGACGGTAGTGGCCAAAAGGAGGCTGATAGGGATACACCACACCTGAAACACATCCAGTCAGATTAAGATCAAATAAAACCCATAGCCTTGATCTGTGATGATTTACCTATTGAGTCTAGGAAGAACGTGACCTAATGTAAGATGTGCGCCAACCTCTTAATTCCAGATCTACCGTTGTACTTTCGTCTTCAAGACCATCAATGACTTCACAACGGTATTGTCCGCTGTCATTCAGGTTCACATGAGTGATGATCAAGGAGATATCTCCAGGAGCTTCCTGCTGAAGAAAGACCCGATCCTTAAAGTCCCTAAAGCTACGCTGGCGGTCACCAATGGCAACCAGAACATCTGATTCCTGTGCCTCAGGGGATGGGAACCAAGACCACTTTACCCTGACCTGGCGAGGGCCGCTCACAGGTGGTTCATACCAGTACCAGCAGGGAAGAGTAACATTACTTCCACTCATGGCAAACACAGAGTGCACTTCAGATGAAACCTTGAGTTTTACACCAGTGAACCAGTGAACTGCCATCAGAAAAGACATAACGTTAAAGTATGCTACTAAGTTGGTTAGAGCTGTGCAAAAGTGCCATTAGATCGTACCATCTCCAATATTTTCTCTCAAGATGTCTTGATAGAAGAATCCATTGGAGAATTTGATTTCTGCTGGACAAGTGAGCAGCACATGCAGGAGGATTAACAGTAGGGGCTGTAGAACTGCCATTTGGAATAGTGTTTTTCTGTATGAGGGTCATGAATATAAGTAGTTTATAGTAAAAATCACAATAAAAAAAGAGAAGAAAAAAGATGCCTCTACTTACACTCCTCTGCAGTTATTTGATTAAGTTCACACTCAAATTGTATTTTTTGAAATTGTAAGACGTTGATTCAACAACAGGAAAAAAGTTTACACGATTTCTCTGTTGGACCCGCCGGTGGGTCCAAAGGGAGGCGCTGTATTGCAAAAAAAAAAAGAAAAGAAAAGAAAAGAAAAAGGTTTACGCTTAAAACGTTAAAGTCTCCATATACATAAGTCAGGCATGTGAGGTATCATTTGAAAGCTTAGAATCTGAACTTTTCAGAGTATCACTTCTGCATTTATGTTACTTAACATAACAAAATAAGGCCACAAAACATTCACCTTGAAAATTAGCACCCTCTAGAGGTAACAGGGTAGACATATTTAGTTGAAAATAAAAGTCCTTCACATAGCACCTAAAGGGACAAGTCAATTGAAAGCTCTCATTCTCAGGAATGTGACTGTACAGTTTATTTTGTTGCCCTAATACCACAGTTCGAAAGATTTTCAAAAGAATCACAAAGTGAAATATAATTTCTGTAATCATCAAATACATTTCACATTTGGCAGACGCTTTTATCCAAAGCGACTTACAGTGCACTTAATACAGGGAAAATCCCCCTGGAGCAACCTGGATTTAAGTGCCTTGCTCAAGGACACAATGGTGATGGCTGTGGGGATTGAACCAGCAACCTTCTGATTACCAGTTATGTGCTTTAGCCCACTACGCCACCACCACTCATGCCACTGCTCACCAAATACAAACGTCTCTTTTATGCACCGATCACTGCTGCTGTAAGCCCCAAATTTATATCTGCTTTTACCTTCTTTTTTTTTAACCTTTATTAGATTTCTAATAAGACATTTTTTACTTGTCTGTGAGCTTGCTTGGCTGAATAATCTAATGTTATATATCTTAGATTTCCAGAAAAAATATGCAATCCAGCATGGAAAAGCAGGCTAAACAAATCATCTGAAAAATATGTTTTCGACTATTGATGATTAAATGTTATACATTCACAAAGGGGAAGATCTCAGCTTTCTAATGACTTAGATTGAGCTTCTAGTCCACTCAGACGCCGAGATATTAGATGAAACAATGAGGTTGGTGCATGAACTAAAAATTAGATTGAATGTCTATGGACGAGCACATCTGTGAGGGCTAAAATGTATTCAAGTGCCACCTACATTTCAGATCTGCATTTTGTGACTGAAGGTGAAGGTGAATTTCTAGTGCTTGCTGCCATCTAGTGGAATGAAATAAGACTTTTCAGTGAGAGAGTGAACAGAACCGGAAATTATATGTTTATAAAGTTAGGACAAATTTTTTGCAAAAATACTTTATCATAAGATTATAAACGCATACAATATTTATGAATACTTTGAGTCTTTTTTTTATTTATTTGGGTATTTCTGCAAAAGTTAGATGTGTGAATGGTGAGACTTTAAATTTGAGTGTGGAAAATTGAGGGCAGCAGCCAAAGAGTTTAAGGGTCAGACAAAATGCAAAGAAACATGCAAGTGTTTATTGGAGTTGCACTTGCACTGAGGATGTACCTGTATGTTATTTTAGAATATTGGTTATAATGTAAAAACATGACAAAGTTTAGTAGATTAATTATGTTATCTCATATTTGTTCATTCCAACACCACAAAATAACCAAAGTAATCATAGCTATCCACCAAAATACCATAGTTCGTTATCAAAATATGGTTTTAAGCATGTCACTTGAATTTTCAGTCACGAAAAAGATTTCTAATAGTCAAGAAACTCCATTTAAAAGTAATCTTTCTATTACCTAACTTTTATTAAATAATATGAAATTATCATTATTCTTGTCATTGGTGTCATCAATGCTAAAAGGTTGTATTTTGAAAAAACAAAAAGTTTTGGTAAAGAACTTCCAAAGTCAAAGTTTGAGGAAGAAGAGGCTGCACAAATGTGCATTTTCATGATGTTTCCCACCATGTTGAAAAAGTTATTAATTTACATTTTAACTGTATATTATTTTTATTTTTTTACATTTTTTAAAAAATATGTCATTGGTATTGCATTGTTTAATGTCCATGTTAAAGAGATATTTATTGAAAAAAATTTGATTTAATGGTATGATTTATTGATTTTATTCTGATCAGTGGTGTATGTTTTGTGATGCTATTGACACCATCTTAGAAAATTCCTCTTTTAAGAGAATTTGTCACTGGTGTTATCGTCACTGCTGTTAAAACACTTGCTTCATTTGTAAAACAAAATTAAATGATAAAATAACCATCAAGTTATCCTTTATGAATACAAATAATGTCAATATGTTAAAAAATGTTTACCCTCAGATTTTATGGGCAAAAACTGAACTTAACTGAAATGTAAATACTTTGTAGTTGTAATTATTTTTATTTATTTATTTATTAATTTATTTTTATAGAATGACCCACTTATTACAATTATTGTCACTGCCTACAACTAAAACAATCATTACAAACTATTATCGGTGGATAAAACCAGGTTTGCAGTTTTGTGGTATTGTTCACTATTGAACTGGTTTGTACTGTAATAACAGTAATAAGGAAAAGGAAAAAAAAAAAGGTGTTGGCAAAGGTTTTATCAACAAATTGTACATATCTTTTCTTCATTATTTTATAAATAAGTTATTCTTGACAAGTATATATATATATATATATATATATATATATATATATATATATATATATATATATATATATATATATATATAAAGCAAATTAAATAACAAATCATGGTATTTACTCACATAGTTGTTGCTCTGTCTGCTGTCCTTCTGAATCCCAATGTTTGAGAACACTGTAAATGTCAAGTCAAGGCAGAGGATCTGAAGGACTGGCTGTGACAGCAGCTCAGGGGTCTCATTTGCTTTTAGCTCTGTTGGTCATCTCACACAACCACAATTACAATCACAAGTCTCTTTATAAAGGCAAACAAAGCTTTTGTTTGCCTTTATGAAGATTATTTAACATTTAACAGATTATTTTACATTTTCTATCATAATTTCCACTGTCAAACAGACAATGGCAAACAAATGATAAGTTTACATTTTATTTAGAATAATCTGATACATTTATTGCCTACATACCTTAACATGAAGAGAGAAGATAAAAGGCCAGGCAGGAATGCTAGTAAGTGGTGTAAACAGCATGGGTCTGAGCGGTAGGGTGTCATTTGTATAATAAGATATTTGCTAAGAAGAATGTCATGGACCTGTGTTTTAACCAATTTTCAGTTGTTCACATTTGTATTTTAATTCTAACAACAAAAAGATACTATTTGAGGAGCCTCAATGGAGTTACATATGCATGAACAACTAAGTACAACTAAAAGAAAACTAATTAGGAAATTCGCTGGTTAGCTCTACGAATCTCTAATTTCTTCCTGCCAATATATACTGGTCCAAATTCCCTCTGTCAGGTTTTCCTGAAAAGATTTTAACAGACTGTGTAACCCGCTAGTCTCACATACATTTTCTCTTCTTTCTCGCATCTCTGACTTTTTTTATTTCAAATGCAAGAAGCAGCAAACATAAAACTTGTTTATTAATGACATTGTTAACAACTTTTGTTTTACAAAACATACAAAATACTCAATATTTGCACAATTGTAAATTTTTATTCAAACCTGGTTGTTTATAAAGACTCAAATAAAAATGTATGACATGGAGGAGCTGTAGTGCAAACTAGTCAATTAAATTCATTAGAGCAACTCTACCACATACTGTTCTAGTTTAACTTGTAGTTAACTGAGGGACCCATGTATATACATGTACCACAGACAGTAAGGAATGTTGCAGAAAACATTTGTAAACATACTTTTTTCAGGAAAAAAGAAGAAAAAAAGGAGTAAAATACTATTGTTAAGCTGTTACCCACTTTCTTAAAAGTTTACATTTTTGGATTATGAATCAGTGCTGCACACGTGCTAGAAGGCAAAATAAGGTCAAATAGTGGACACCCAGAGAAGTGTGCTATATTTAAGTCAGGTTGAAAAGTTATGTTGCTTCATGGAAAGGTTTTGCTTACCTTGTTGACAGTAAAATATACTTATGAGTTTCATGGTATTCATTCATTTTGAAATACAGCAATGGTCAGTGATTGTGAGATTAACGTTTTAGTCAAGCATTAAAGGAACATTTTCTCATCATTTACTCACCCTCATGCCATGCCAGATGTGTATGACTTTCTTTATTCTGCAGAACACAAACAAATATTTTTAAAAGAATATTTCAGCTCTGTAAGTCCTTTCAATGCAAGTGAATGGTGACCAGTTCTTTTAAGGTCCAAAAAGCACATAAAGGCAGCATAAAAGTACTCCTAAAGACTCCAGTGATTAAATCCATGTATTCAGAAGCGATATGATAGGTGTGAGTGAGAAACAGATTAATATTTAAGTCCTTTAGAAGTCTCCACTTCATTTTCACTTCTACGTTCTTCTTTTGTTCTTGGAGATTCGCATTCTTCATGCATATCGCCATCTATTGGTCAGGGAGGAGAATTTATAGTAAATATGGACTAATATATTGATCTGTTTCTCACCCACACCTATCATATCGCTTCTGAAGACATGTATTTAACCACTGGATTCAGGTACTATTTAGCAAAGATGGGCCACTTCTATTTAAATGAATGGGAGAAATTGAAACACCCAATGGTAAACAGTTGTAGAAAGGAAGTCCCGCCTTCAAGTAAAAGAGCCAATCACCTTTTAGAAACAGACATCGCCTGTCAATCAACTCGATAACGCGCGTGCGCATTAGCTAAACAAGCTGTGAAAAATTCATTTTTTAAGTGTAATCTGAGGTAAAGAAGCACAATTTATCATTCCAGTGTTGTCAGATTTTATTGATTTGCTGATTTGAATTATGTAATTTGATCGTAATCTTGACCAACTGTTTATGAGATTTCGGTGTTTCCCCAGTCAAGTATATAGGAGGTGCACTGTCCTGACTGGAAATAGCCTCCTGAGAGCATTCCAAAGACGGCAGACAGTTGACTGACTTGCTAGAAAGGCTTTGCTGGAGTCTTAAAGATTACTTTTATGCTGCCTTTATGTGCTTTTTGGACCTTCAAAGTTCTGGCCACCATTCACTTGCATTGTATGGACCTACAGAGCTGAGATATTCTTTAGAAAATTGAAAAACGTCATACACACCTGGGATGGCATGAGGGTGAGTAAATGAGAGAATTTAAATTTTTGGGCGAACTATCCCTTTAAAGTATTGAAAAACTTTTGAATAAGTCTTGTTTTTGCTTTCAGGTTTATGTTGTTTTAAAATTTGAAATATTTGTAGATTTTTTCATTCATGATAATTTTATAATATCATCAACTTCTTATCATTACAAATGATCATGACAACATATAATGACAAAATTATTATTAACACAATTCAGACAAATGGACACAAATACTATAATGTAGTCCTACGTTAATTTGAACATTGTGCCATAAAGCTTATAAAATTCGATCACTTCATTTGTTGTTATTTATAAAAAAGTACCTTAAGATCATACCATCAATAAAATAAAATACTGAGCAATTCAAATGAAGCTTATGTATAATGAAAAAAAATCACCCTTTTACAACCCACTTCAGGTAAACCTAGTGTGCAGCCTTCAGCAGGGTCCCTAATCATCACAGCCCAGCAGCTCCATGCGAAGAGTTATCCGCTCATGCCACTCCCAGGGAAGAAACCGTACAAATTGGGCAAAGAAGGATGACTCAAACAAGTTCTTTTTGTGTGTGTTGTTGTCAGTGTTGCCTTGGAAAATCTGCAGAACAATCATTCAAAAACAGTCATTTTTTTTGATTGACAGAATGTACTACTGCACCCTACACAGTGCATTAATGCTGCCTTCATGTGCTATTGGAACTATCCTAATTATGAATGCGTCGCATTCAAGTGCTTTGTTTTAAAAAAGAACAGCATGACGACGCCAGGTTCATTCATACATATTTCTTGAGGAACTTTTATTTTGACACCATAATACTCAGTTAGCCTGCTGACGATTATTGAATTCTGGGCAAATACAAGCTATTTTCACGGTGTAAAAATTTACAACATGTATCAAATAGTTGCTGATATACATAAATGAATATGACCAAAATGGCAAGTACTATCAATTAGCTGTGTTTAGATAAATGAATAAAACCTGCCATTCACTACAGAAACTGTAATCTCCTTCAGCCATGTTGAAAGTTGACGTCTCCTCCAAACTGGGAAACTCGGGTATCAAAATTATCTCTGAGTTTCCCAGTTGTAATTACGACTTGAGGCGTCGATCATGTGCAACTTCCGAGTGGGAAACTCGTATTTGCGATAATTCTGATAGCATGTGAAGGCAGCATAATACTACACAAAGAGTAACTGAGGGGGACGGGAACTACAAGCACCCTTTATTATATAAATATAAAGAAGGACATGAAACAATATACATGATACCAAGAAATAAATTCACAAGTTATATTTAAAATCAGTTGCGGATTTAGGCATGGGTGACATGGGCAGCCGCCCAGGGACCGGTGTCAAGACAAGTGGGCACCCTGAACTCCACCAGCCATCTCATTTACAATCACCAACACCACCGCCCCCCCCCCCACACAACTTTGGGGAATGCTGAAGCAGTTTCGCCCAGGGCGCCATACAAGCTAGAACCGCTACTGTTTAAAATAGAGATGTTATTGCTGTAACCTTATCTGTATTCGTTATTTGATCCTTCACAATGCTCCATGACTGCCCATCATCACTGTACGCAATCTTAAAGGCCGACACAAACTGCACAATGCCAAAGTCTTTTGCTCCCTGAGTGATAATGCCAGTGATCCTTTTAGGTTTCTCCAAATCCAGCTGTAGAGAAAAATAATACATTAAACATCAGAAACAAACTTCAAACTAGTCTTTAGTTACCTGCAATATAATTGATGTGAAATCTATCAAATACATTATTGTTAGTTAGTTATTTAGATGACTTAGTTATTTAGAAGGTTTCTCTGTAAGATATAAACCCTTCACTTTACATTATATCTCACTTTAAATTTTCTAAAATGTCTAAAAAACATTTGTCAAACCTTTTAAATAAACAGAAGGGAAATAACACTGATGTCAGAATAAAATAAAAGCTTTGTGTAAAATATGCATGACATCTCTATTCCATTTTTTCAGAAAAGTAACAAGTCTGACCTGGAACCACTCTGAGCGGTTGTTGCTAGCTGCTGTCCAAGCGTTAGTCTTGCCTTGTTTGTCCAGGCGAGCATAGTGGGGGTGCCAGGTAAAGGCATCTATACCCCAGGTGCGGTAAGCACTAGATGCTGAAAGCTGTCCGTCAGTGATGAGACGTGACTTCATGCCCAGTGGATCGGTGCAACCAATTGCGCTGGAGTACACTGTCATGTTAGGACAAATAAGAATGCTAAATTGCCAAGAATGAGAAAAAAATGTGTTTTTCAATTTTTATTGATTGATTTATTTTTTTGTGAATAAATTTGCCTCAGAAAAGAAAAAATCCAAATAGTGATTCATAGTTAGAATTGCAATTACCATTTAGCTCACAGCCCACAAGTTCCATCCGGAGAGTACATGCTTTATGGCACACCACAGGAATGACGCGAATATACTGGGCCACAATGGGAGGGTCAAATATGTTTTTCGTGGTTCCATCATTATCTGTATTACCCACAAACACCTGAAAAAATAGAGTCAATGGAGAAATTAGTAGCTTCAAGCACCTAAAGAACATTTGAGTTGGTCACTATTGATAATGTTCACAATGTTTCTTACTCTGTCTTTTCTTTGGCCATCTGCTCTGTACATTGTGTAGATTTTGCCATCGAAGCTGGATGCCACCTTGAAAGCCTTGACAAACTCAGCCGTCCCCATGCAACTGGCTCCTTGGGTGATGATTCCAGTGAGATGCATCTTTTTCTGCATATCAATCTAAAATGAAAAAATAAGGGAAAGTGTGAATATCTTTTCTAATACCAGATGTACACAAAAAGAAACTGAATTATTTAGTTGCATCTAATTAATTCAATCAAAGTGTCTGGAATCACAACAGATAATATTCAGACCCATGGTATGGAAAATAAAACCAGTGGACTATTTGGCTAACCTCAATCCAGGGGTTTTTGTCTTGGGGTGCAGAGCTCCAGGCATTGACAGGTCCCTGGTTGTTGAGGCGGGCAAGCTCAGGTCCCCAGTGCTGAAGCCCTAGAATACCAGAGTGAAAAGAGGAAGCAGAGATCTGGGACTCTCCAATTCCCCCTTCCTCCATTCCCAATAGAGATGTACAGTCTGCACCATAAAAAAATATGATGGTCATTTAATAAGGTGTAAGGTCTTGCAGTCTGTTTTATATTCTCCTACTTAAAGGTGCACTCAGTAATTTTTCATTTAAAAACTTACCCCTAACGAAATGAATAGTACTCTTGAAAAGTATTTAAAAAAATAATGTCCACTCACATGAGATGAAGACTCAACCTTATTAAAGCTGTAATTCTACATGGAGAGGTTCTCCAAATGGGAGTTGCCATGTTGAATTAAAATGACAAGCCGAATAATACTCACTTTATCTCAGTAAACCTCTGTTGTTTGACATTTTCACTCCATTATACTGTACATTATGACAGACTGTGAATAGTGCATTACTTCAATAGCATCAGTAACCAAAAACGATTGATTTTACATGATGCTGCATCCAAGCCACTAGGTGTCAGTATAAGTCCAAGACGACTGCAATGCACGTTATAAACAAAACATTACTGAGTGCACCTTTAATGTTGTATAGCATATTTCCACCAAGTTTATTACAGGCCTTAAAGTTGACATGAAATCAAAATTGACCCTATTTATTTAATTAATGCATGTTACTGGTCTTATTGTGAATGATTCATCCATACACATTTGCTATTTTATAAAACAAAAATTTGACCCCGTAATCTTTCATTAAAATTATATATGCTGTATGACTGACTCTTCTCTACTGATGTATGCAAAGCCACGCAGCAGTTAAGCCAAGTTTTTAGCCAGTTTTAACCCTGTCCCTTTAAGAGCCTTTCATGTAAACAAACCCCGTGTCAAAGCAGCTAATGCAGAGATGAAGAGATGTTTCGGCTGGTTCCCTCTCAAAACAGCGTTCTCAAACCCAAACTACCTTGGTTACAGGCCTGCTGGCTTGTATTGACATTTTGAAGGTGGAGGAATAATAAAAGCAAATTTGTGGTTGTGTTCGAGAAATTTCAAGCCTGAATACTTCCAGAGATGATCACTTCTGAGTGGGCTTCTGAGCGAGTCTGATGCTGCAAAAGTGGCTGGAGTTTATTCATATTTTTTAATGCAGGCATCTTTTGGAGGTATTATGGGATGTACAGCACAAGTATGTGTTATTTTTTCCCTTTATATTTTTTCCTGTATTGTTATTCAAATGTTGAAATAGTGTGATCTTTTACTCGCTTGTTTCTCATTCATCTGCATTGGACTTGCACAACGGCTCCAGACTCGTAGTGAGCAAAGACAGCGATGTGCTGTGTGTTTTTATGGGCTGGTAATGTTTTATTGTTGTCAGTTCGATCATCGTTTGGTTCTTAAGTCAGTGGAAAAGCAGGCCGGTATTGCAGCACAGTGGAAAGGGTGTATGTGCGTGTCTGTTTGTTGAATGCAAACTCGCATTCAGGTCAGCCTTCATTACGGTATGCAACGCCCACTTTTCACAATCCAATCAAAAATCAATTAATAAAATCAACTACATTTTTTCTTGTTCTATAAGCCATTTCACTCGGAAATACGTCACAATACGTAAGTTGGTCACAATTTCCATTTCACGCCAACTTTAAATGTATTTAAAGACCCAATGAAAAAAGGTCCGACAAGCCAAGTTTTCTTTCATGTTTTGATGTATTTCCTATTGAAACAGGAATTTGGGACAGGACATGTTGAAAACAGCACAAAAGCCACAGGCAACAGGAAATAAGCCATAAAACTCCAATTCTAATTTTATGGTGTCTTTAAAGTACCTTGAAATTTTTTTACCATATATACATGACACCAAGAAATAAATTCACAAGTTATATTTAAAATCAGTGGCGGATTTATGCATGGGTGACATGGGCAGCCGCCCAGGGACCGGTGTCAAGACAAGTGGGCACCCTGAACTCCACCAGCCATCTCATTTACAATCACAAAGACAAGACAGACAAGGTTCGGCAACAGGGCACCCTTGCAGTTGACAGAACACTATGGGACTCAAGAATAACAAAGGCAATATCAAACATGCTAGGGAGAGATCAGAAATCAAAAACAGATACTCACGTAGCTGGCATTGCTTTCCAACATATGGAGAAGGGCACTGGCAGGTGTAGTCTCCAACCAGATCACGGCAGAGGCCTTCATTTTTACAAGGCTGGTTTGCACAGTCATCCACATCTGAGTAAAAACACCAAAAATAATACAGAAATCTCAAAATGACTATAATGCAACTTTAATATAAGGTAAGTTGGGCATGCCATAATCTGTGGCTAAAGCATACTTCCAAATAACCATGTTGTCTTCAAACAGTGGCATTGACCAAAGTCAGTTTGGTATTGAATGAAAAATATGATTGTATTAATGCTCTGCAGAAAAAGGGAGTAGAGTTGTAACTGGAGCTTAAGTATGTATATTTCAAAGTGTGTCTTTTGACAGATTTTAAGATGTTTGAGAGTTGAGAAATGGCAATGCACATATGTGAGCTCAAACACATATTGCTCACAGACTTCTGGAGGTCACAACCTCTGATAAATGCAGACCGGAGGAGTGCAGTGAAACATCTGCAAAATGACAAAATTATAAATAAGGATGTACAAAACTCAAACTTAGCATTTCACTCCCTGGTTCCACTGTGCCACTGTATCTATCATTATGTGGATCATTACTGGAGTAGTGTCTGCTAGGTGCACATTATGACATTGGACTATATTCCATAGTAAATACACACATGCACAAGCTGAAGCACAATGCAAGATGTTACCCCTTGTCTACTTCCATCATCTAGCCTTATTGAGGTTTTTTAAAATCTCCACTAAGGGGTAAACTTCTCTTTTTTAAAGTGTGGAGCAATCCATATCATTCGTTGATCAAATATACTGTGTATGACAAGCAATGTAAAAACTTTCAGAGTATACAGTAAGTATGCACAATTTTAAGAAAAATGTGTAATAATGACAGATGCATTTACATTTTCACTGTATATATTAATCAGTGGGCTGATGTTTACCACAAAGATTGGTACAAGTACAAATTATTACAGAAATAATCCTTATTCCTGCTGCTTCATGCAGAAACCCAGTGTTTCTCCTATTTCTTGAGGTCTAAACATGACACAGAAAGGTTGTAGACTAAAAGACCAACACAACATTTACGTCACCAATAACAGAAGATGTTTTGCCCCTAAACTGTAAAGAGGATTGAAGAAAACATTATTCTACTCAAAGCCCAGATACAAAAGCACACATACAGTACAGCGCACAAACACGCGCATGCATGCACATAAACAAACACACCTTTGCACATATGCACAGATAACCAGACAAGGCTGAGAGTTATTATTGAAGTACTATCCATCATCACCACCTTTTTCCTGACTTCTCCATGGGTGGCACCATTACGGCGAGCTACATCCTCTCGGAAGCTCCACACTTCCACTTAGTTGTTGTTATTGTACGCTAGAGCTAGACAAACATTACTGGTGATGCCGATCATCGGAGGCTTTTTTATTTTTTCTCTCCCCTTTTCTCCCCAATTTGGAATGCCCAGTTCTCTATGTCCTCGTGGTGGCGTAGTGACTCACCTCAATCCGGGTGGTGGAGGAAGAATCTCAGTTGCCTCTGCGTCTAAGACCGTCAATCCATGCATCTTTTCACATGGCTTGTTGAGCGCGTTACCGCGGAGACCTAGCGCGCGTAAAGGCTCACGCTATTCTCCGCGGCATCCACGCACAACTCACCACGTGCCCCACTGAGAGCGAGAACCAAATTATAGTGACCACAAGGAGGTTAACCCAACGTTGCTTAGGAACAACCACACCGTCTTTTTCCAGAGCAGCCTGTATTTCTCCTGAGATTACCTGTGGGTTTTTCTTTGTATCCCGAACAATTCTTCTGGCAGTTGTGGCTGAAATCTTTCTTGGTCTACCTGACCTTGGCTTGGTATCAAGAGATCCTTGAATTTTCCACTTCTTAATAAGTGATTGAACAGTACTGACTGGCATTTTCAAGGCTTTGGATATCGTTTTATATCCTTTTCCATCTTTATAAAGATCCATTACCATGTTTCACAGGTCTTTTGACAGTTCTTTTCTGCTCCCCATGGCTCAGTATCTAGCCTGCTCAGTGCATCCACGTGAGAGCTAACAAACACATTGACTATTTATACACAGACACTAATTGCAATTTAAAAAGCCACAGGTGTGGGAAATTAACCTTTAATTGCCATTTAAACCTGTGTGTCACCTTGTGTGTCTGTAACAAGGCCAAACATTCAAGGGTATGTAAACTTTTGATCAGGGCCATTTGGGTGATTTGTGTTACCATTATGATTTAAAAAGGAGCCAAACAACTATGTGATGATAAATGGCTTCATATGATCACTATCCTTAAATACATTTTTTTGCATGATCAGTCCTATTTTCAAAATCAATGCCAAAGTTTCACAATTTCTGCCAGGGTATGCACACTTTGAGCACAACTGTATAATGTTTAGTTGTAGTGCTTTCAATATAGCAAAGGGTGAATATAATTTAGAAATCACTCCTTTTTTGTTTTTATTACCATTTTTCATACTGTCCCAACTTTTTCTGAATTGGGGTTGTATCTATCTATCGTAGGTATGTACTGCATGTATATATCGTTGACTGTCTTAGCTGACAAACAGCGGTTTCCAGTCTACCAATCGCTGTGGGTGATTTAAAAGAGTGCGCTCATAAAATGTGATGTCATCCATAGCAACTAGGTCAACTCCACCTTACTTTTATCTTAAGATTTCCTTAGTAAAACTTGTTCTTCGTAGTTTTGTGAATAGGTTTTAAGCAAAAACTCCTAGCTAGTAACTCTTTGGAGAACTCCTAGTGGTAAGATAAAAATCTTTGTACTGTAATTACGGGCCCAGAATCGAATAGGGAAATCTGTATCAATACCTAGCCCTAATACAGAATTATGAGTAAGAGCCAAATGTAATCAACCTATGCTGGTTTGGATGTTACGTCCCATCCCGAATGATTACAATGGCTTTTAAACATCTGTCCACTGTGCTGGACATCATGCATTAAAGGGTTAAAATCATACAGGAAAAGGGACTTGTATGGACTGGAAAAGCTGAATAAATCCTATTTAAAAGTCACTGGTTACAGCTCTCTCTAATCACTACTGACCGCTCAACATCCTAGCTGTCTCTGTTGTTTACAGCAGTGCCATTGTACTGAATGTACATTTCTAAGCTTTAGCCCAATGAAACAAAGTATGGCAGAAAAGATACAGCATGCTGTGGTCCTGCAGCCACAAAAATCGTTTTAACATGAATTAACCACCAAGTGCGTCACAGGTTATAGTATTGCATAACTGGACATGAACACAATGTGTGTGCTTGTTCAATTTTAAAAATTAATTTCATTTAAACTAAAGACTTTAGGTTTTCAATCACGATTGTCATGGTGTTTTCTTAACAGTGGCATTGACAGTAAAAAAGCTTTTTCTAAATCTAAAATTAGTAAAAAAATAAAATAAAAAAAACTTACTGATCTGGCAGTGCACACCCTCGAACCCAGGTTGGCATTTGCACACATACTCGCTAAAAACATCTCCTCTTCTAGAGTTAGTGATCACCTCACATGTGCCATAGTTTTTACATGGGTTTGGGTTACACGGACCTGAAGCAACAACAAAAAAAAAGTATAAGTTCTGATGTGAATCTCACAATATCTAAAAGGGTAAGGACAAGTAAACAACAGATCAAGGAACATATCTGACCGCTCTCTGTGGCATTGCAGGTATCTCCAACAAATCCCTCAGCACAGATGCAGAAGAAGGGATCTTGTCCGATGCCAGTCACACACGTCCCTCCGTTATGACACAGGTTCGCCTTGCAGTAATCTCCTATGGAGGCACGCATAAGCATGGAATGGAATTAGCTCTTATGTTCTAATTCGGGAAGGGACTGAGTGGTCCTGCATATTAAACTGTGAAAGGTAAAAAGAATTAAACAGAGAAGAAATGCTTTTCATTCCTCTAAACAGGATCAGAAGAGTACAAAAGATAAGTTATGTGAGCAGCATAACCAATGTGGATGTTGAGTTTTTAAATACAGATGGACACTTCAAGTGTAGGACAAATTGCATGCTATTTCTAGAAAAGCATAGATGAAAAAGGGCTGTATAACCATTATTGGACAAGTATGAGTGCGACCCATCAGAACTTGGCCATCACAGTAATAAACATCAAAACAGTAGCCTAATTAAATGCTGATTGCATTCTGTTTAGAAAGCATCAACATTCATTTTTATTAGCATAAAAAAAAAGGCATGAACAGAATGCAAGAATGTGGAATGCTCTTAGGCACATGTTCCAAAGTGACAAGTTACACAACACGTCTGCCGAGAAGCTGGGAGATTTGTGCCATGTTTACTCCCTGAGCTCATTAAGATTACACATGGAGGCTAGGACAGTACTTCTTGGAATAATACTGAGCAAGAAATCAAAATTATACTATATATTACGAACACTTTCTTATCAAATGATGCACAGGTTTACATCCCAGCATCATGTGGTTGTTGTGAGTTTATTATCCAAAGTAGTGTAAATCTCCTTCCACCTGTCCTCACAATAGACCAGACATCTCTGTGTCATCTGGGCAGTTTACACTTATTGATATCCACTCTACATTTAATTACATTAATGCATTTATCTGGGTTGCATTTATCAGAATTATTTGAATAAATGAATAAGACAAATGGAAATAGTTACCAATATGTTAATTTAATATGAGATAAGACAGATGGCTCGTTACTATATTAAAACCAAGTCTGTCTCTGACATATGGCCAGTAAGACATTATTTTAGAGTAGTACTAAGATGGAATGAGGACAAAAGAAATGCATAAGCCTAAATCTGAGAAATGTTCATTAACCACAAAAAACAAGCTCCTTCCCACAATAACAAACATGCACTCATGCACATGAAGTTGAAAATATTCTTGCCTTCCATTTGCTTTATTATCTGTCACTAATACCAAAGATAAAAAAAAGTACTTACAGCTATTGCCAAAAGATAGAATAAACAAAACTAGTATTAAATAACTAATTTTAAGCACAAACTATTATAACTGCAGTGAAGCAGAGGCACTCAATGCATTCAGCAAGGTTCAGCAAAAAAAATAAAATAAAAAAGAATACAATAAATAAACAGCCATTGAAAAATGTACTTTTAGATTGTAAGAGTATTACTCACCATTCACATAACAAATGCAGCAAATTATTAAGCTGACAAAAACTATTTTACAGGAACAAGTCAGACTCGAAGACTTCATACTGGTACTTTACTGATTCTTAATTCCCAGAGCGTTTTCTTTTACTGCAAGCTCTCCTGACATCATCATCCTCAAACGTGTAGCTGCGAGACGCCAGACGCTCAAGCACCGGGGGCGCGCACTGCTCACGTGCATGGCTCAGCTATTTCAGGAGTTGTACTTGGCATACACTATGGAAGCCCATTTCCGCCACATAGAAAAAATCAAATTTATGAGATAAAATGTCATTATGTTGAAATAAAAAGTCATATGAGATACAAAGTCAATTTTGAGACTGAAAGTCTTTATGTTGAAATAAAATATCAACACTGGGATCAGATAAAAAAGTAATTATGAGATGCTAAGTCATAATTAGCCTATGAGATAAAAGTAAAAATTATTAGATAAAAAGTCATAATTATGAGATAAAATGTTATTGAAATAAAAAGTAAAAATTATGAGATGCAAAGCCATAATTTTTAGATCAAAAATCATAATTAAGATAAAAAAGTTTTAATTGTGAGATAAAAAGTCATTGTTGAAATAAAGTCAAATTTTGAGATAAAAAGTCAAAATTATGAGATAAATCATAATTATGAGATTGAAAAGTCAAAATGTGTATATAAAAGGTCAGAATTATGAGATAAAAAGTCAAAATTTGGACAAGTAAACAACAGATCAAGGAACATATCTGACCGCTCTCTGTGGCATTGCAGGTATCTCCAACAAATCCCTCAGCACAGATGCAGAAGAAGGGATCTTGTCCGATGCCAGTCACACACGTCCCTCCGTTATGACACAGGTTCGCCTTGCAGTAATCTCCTATGGAGGCACGCATAAGCATGGAATGGAATTAGCTCTTATGTTCTAATTCTGGAAAGGACTGAGTGGTCCTGCATATTAAACTGTGAAAGGTAAAAAGAATTAAACAGAGAAGAAATGCTTTTCATTCCTCTAAACAGGATCAGAAGAGTACAAAAGATAAGTTATGTGAGCAGCATAACCAATGTGGATGATGAGTTTTTAAATACAGATGGACACTTCAAGTGTAGGACAAATTGCATGCTATTTCTGGAAAAGCATAGATGAAAAAGGGCTGTATAACCAAATTATGAAATAAAATGTCGCCTCAAAATTAATATTTAGTATTTAATTATGATTTAGTATTTCATAATTCACTGATTCTTGAAATAAGGGACAAAACATGCCCTACATAGAAAAGTCCTATTTATGTTAAAAATCAAGAAATTCATAATAATAGAAATACTGAAAAAGTTAAATCTAAAGGAAATGTGTATACTCGGGGCATTTATTAGTTACATTTTTTAAGTAATTTCATTATATATTTTTTAAATGCATACTTTATACTTGGAAGCACTTGTAACTTAACCTGTCCTCAGTAAGTGGTCAAAATATTAAACCACCAAAGTATTTAAAAATGCAACAAATTCATTAATATATATACCAACTGAAAGGTAAGGATCTGTAAGATATCAAACAATACGTGAAGTAAAATTTAAATTATTTTTTCCATAAAAACTGCCTATAAAGGTTGTGTCCTCACTTTGTCAGATTGTTTTAAACAATCCTGAAAAAAATCAGACAATGTCATTCGTCAGCGATGAGTACCCCTTTCCCACTTCCTGCTCATGGTGGATGCAACAGTAGGACACATGGTCTGGTAATTTTAATATATTTCAAACAAACAATGTTTAAGTCTCTGCGGTCACAGCTTCAACATGGCAACACCATCTCCCCATTGTGATAATTTCTGTTAAGACTTGTGGAATAATTTTGGCATTTAAGTTTAGGTTATAGATGGAGCTTCAACTGAGGAAAAAAACAAAATGGCTAAGATGGAAAAATATTTAATTTTGTCAATTCCGTCAGAATTTTCAGAATAGTGTGAAAACATAAAAAAAAATATATAGAATGTATTTTATCCCTTAACTCCTTTACTGAACACCATTATTATATAATTAAAGACTTGACACTGTTGTGGCAGATTGTGCTCGATCATTGTAAACACCAGCTCTGACACGCCCATGAGGACTTGCCACACATTTGCACAGCAGCTTATGGACAGCAGGCTTATGGACAGCAGGCTTATTAATTCATATAAAACAACCTCTATCACATTCCTTGTGAGAAGGTTGTGTATTTCCGCTCATAACACCGGCGCATCTTTGGACGGAACCATGGAAGACAGAACACCATTGAAGCGGGGCGGCCGACATGCAAATTGGATTGTATAATCATGTTCGATCATTCTTTAGCACCTAGTTGGAATGCCAGTAAGAGCTCGCCACACGTCCGCATAATGGGACAGAGGGCAATTTGTTATGTTTATAACATGATATAATGTGCCGCTCACCATTGGGAAGCGGTTACGCATAATGTGAGGCTTTGAAGAAAGAAAACTCTTTATTGAAAAAGTGTGAGTGTCTGGTGCATGTGCAACGAGCACTGTAATCTTTTTGCAATCTTTGTAATTCTTTACAAGATATAATGCACCGCTCACCATTGGGAAGCAGTTGTGCAAAATATGTGGGCTTTAAAGTGGGAAAGCCCTTTATTGAAAAAGTGTGAGCGTCTCACGCGAGCGCTGTACATATTTTACAATCTTTGTATGTTCATACATGATATAATGCGGCACTTACCATTGTGAAGCTGTTGTGCATAATGTGCAAACTTTACTGCATGTGATTAGTGTGAGCAGTGGGGAAGAGGGGAACAGTATTGTGTGTCAGGAGCACTTTGCTGTGCTGGGGGGGGGTCCCATTGGCTCGGGGCTTTCACTGAGGCGGCTGCTTTCGTTTGGGCCACGGCTTGCGTGGCTTTACCAGCAGCTTGGCGGTGACATTTGGTGGCGCTGAGGCAGCGGGTGTGGGGTTTTTAGCCGGACCTTGGACCGAGACAGAGCTGCAGCGAGCCAGTTGTGATGAAGTACTGCTCCGTTTTGGCATAAAATGTCTCATAGCCTGTGATTGTTGCTGAGTCGTGACATAGTGCTCAGCAATTCTATTAACAGAGCCTCCGAAAAGGCTGGCTGGATAAACCGGAGCATCAAATAGTGCGGCTTTTCCCGCGTCACGTATTTCCATGAGGGTCAGCCAAAAACACCAGGTTGCTCATTGGCTTGCCAATGGCCTGTGCAGTGACTTTCTCTTTGAACATATCTGGATCGTAGCCTTGCTCGTCCATTTGTTTGAGGAGCTTAGCTTGAAAAACATGGAGCACCGTCATCGCGTGGTGTGCTGATCCAGTTTGGCCCGCCGCTTTGTATGCTCTTCCAGCCAGTGTCGACGTTAGTCGACACTGCTTAGAAAGATAAACGGGGTGTGAGTTCCACACCCTGCTACTCACCGGGTAGAGATGTGCCGCTACCGCCTCTTTCGGGGGGGGTGGGGGTAGTTGAGCATTACCGTTTTCTTCCCCATGATCCACATTAGAGAGGATGTAATCGCTGTGTGGGCGAGCTGAATAGGGCACACACCAGGATTTTGATAGTTCATTATGTATTTCAGGGAAGCACGGGGCAGATCTATGGGACGCGGTCGCTTGACAGCGTCCGGACTGCATGAACCATTCATCAAGGTGAGATTGTGTAGGTTCCTCTGGAGGAGATCACTCAATATCGAGCTCTTTAACCACCCTTGAAAGGATGCAAAGCATCTGCTTGTCAGTGACGCATATGCACTCCTCGCTCTCGCTGGGGGAAGGGGCAGTAGCATCATCAACTGACCACTCGCCTGATGCGGCGAGAGACATGACATCATCATCATCATCTCCAGCGTCTGAAACGGCAAATGAGACAAGGCCTTGATCTCCTGCGGAGGGCCGGAGCTCGTCACACACATAATGTATCGGCATAGATGCGTTACATTGAGATTGAGGGGCTCGCGGGGCATGTGCCGGCACGAGGACCACCTCAAATTCATCCTGCGGCCACACTATGCCTCCTCATGTGATCCCTCGGGTGTCACAGAAGAGGCGGGTGGGAGGGGCGCGGGAGGCTGTATCATCCCTCAGAACAAGGGCGATTCGCGAGCGAAGCGTCTTGAGACTCATGCCCTCACAGTGAGGGCAGTCTGTCTCCATGAGATCTGTCTCTGTGTGGGCGCGGCCCAGAGAGTGAATGCAGCTCTCATGTTGATCTGACGGCGGGATGTGCCTCTCGCACAAGGAACACTTACAGAACGACATCTTTAAAAAGATGCGAACACGTTAGTGACTCTTTTATACACACAACATAACAATATACAATTGCTTATAAGGATACATAACTCCTGCCAAAGCGCTATGGGGAATCAAGATGCTGAAGCTGCCCGTTCACCAGCGAAGCATGATGTTGTGATGTTAGCCGGAGCGCTGCAGGGGAGCGGAGAGTCTTCTCGTGTAGTCGACAGCGAAGGAGTAGAGGGTTTCTAGATGAAAGATGAATCGCTGTCTTGAAGGAAGAAAATTCTGAGGAATGGTGTTTGCGCACCTGCTTTTATAGTGGACAGCTTCGCGCCTAAAAGGGCAGGGCTCTAACACCATAGCCAATATTAGAATACTGGCGTTATTGCAGAGAGGTTTCATCTAGGTCATGTGGAAGGCACTCCCCATATGCGTTAGCAAACGCAATGCCAAGAGTACTGAGTCATAAGGGAACCTGAGCTCTGAGGTAGTGCAGAGGGCTCGACTCAACACGTATTCGATATCTCGGCACACGGACACCATAAAACGAATGCATTTAATATTAATTCTACTGAGAATCATCTCATTTAAATAGCTGGGGAAGAAGTACAACTTCTCAAACTGTTAGATATCCCTGACATTATATACAGCACTGATAAGGTAAAGAGGAGACAACACCATGCATCAACTTCAATTATAAAGCTTTTTAAAATGCACATCATCACCCTTACTAAAATGTATTAGTATGTAAAGTGTTTATTCTATAAAAAAGTTATAGTTTCATATTAAATCTATTAGGAGGAATCTGTTTAACTTAATTTTTATATTATTTTAAGTATGTACATGGGTTTAGGCTATTAGTTTTTTCCATATCAAATACAAGTTTTTTGTTTTTTTTTAGAAAGACTGGCTATATTGACTAAACTAAGGTAACGATGAGGAGCCATCCATTATGTTTATTGCCCTGTTATTAGGCTACCAATGACAATAAAACAGTGGAAGAACTATAACAGGCTAAACATTCATAAGGGCAAGTTCAAATTGTGGAAATGAAGGGGTTAAAAATCTGGACCTCCATGAATTTTGGATAAATTATAGACAAAGTTTTCCTCCTGTCCTAACAAACTGGCCCTCTTTACCTTTAGATATTTCAAAATATGACTTACTATAAATTATTAAGAGTCTGATGAAAGGAAAACAATATTTCAAAAGGACACTATTTTTTATTTTTATTTTTTTTTTTACTGGAAACATAGTCCCAGCAAAGTAAATTGGCCCACTCTTACATAGGTATACCATCTGAATATTATAACTAGCCCTACAAAAATAAGGTCTTATTTATATTAAGTTAATTTAGTTTGATTTCCCAAAGCATTTTGAAGTAAAATAAAAAAAAAAAAAAAAGGAAAATTCAAAAAGTTCCAGATTACCACTGTAAACATGAAATGCAGTTTAGTAATTCTGTTAATTAGTAATTAATTGCAATTATGTAACCAACCAACTTTGAGCTTGTCGGTGAGCTTGGTACCTCAGCCATCACTGAAGACCAATTTTGGACCCAAGAAAAACCCTGGTTGTGCCATAGTGTATGGATGTTTTAAAATTGTGAATGGTAGGTAAATAGTCAAAAAAATATAAAATGAAAAATAAAAAATAAAAATAATATTTTTGCCTTGTAGGGTTGGATGAGGTCTTGTTTTGGTGTTAGAAATTAAAGATAGAAGTCCTACTAGTATCAGTTACACGCAGTATATGTCCAGGGACACATTAAGGTGTCACGGGCACAGGGCCCCCTGGGCTTGAACGATGATTTGCCTTTTCATCAATGCGGCCCTGGCATGACATCAACATCTCACTCCAGCCTGGTATCCAAAGTTGGCAACCCTGAAATAGTTAAGAATTGATGTAATATTGAACATGAGCAGAAATATAGGAGTACTTACAAACAATTGCTCTGTACTTTCTACAGTCCAATCCTAAATAAATAGAAAGACATCAGCATGACAAATAATGGTTAGCCTGACTAATATATAGATTTTTTCTGTTCTGTTAAAACTATTATTCACAAATGAATGAACCATGTACAACGGTAACCATAGTTTCTGCCAAAATACCAAAGTTGCTGCAATTATTTTTACCAGGCCTACTATGATGCTTCAAACTGTGTAAAAAGCATTCAGAATCATTCTATTATTTCCTGACTAAATGGTAACTGCCAGTTATTTTATTTTATTAACCATAGCTGTAGTAATTATGGTATTTTATGTTTTTTTTTTTTTATGGTTGCCATGGTATATTTTTGTAGTGGTTACAAAATATAAAAATATATTTTTTCTTTATTTCTACAATTTGAGAGTCTGCATATTTAAATATTTATGGTTAATTGTTTTGTTTGTTTGTTTGTTTTTTAGTCTGAAAGTTTATTTACTTTATCGAGGCAGTCAGAACACTCCCTGCCTGGTATATTTGAAATACCACTATGAACTAATTGACAGTTTGGACAAACTAGTCTTACTATTCTTCTGGTGACATAAGAATCACTTAAGTTAAGTTAAGGTAAGTTTTGCTGTTCCCATCCTTGGTGACCTTGACTTCGATCATCCTGACCTTTCCATCACTGTCAGGGAATACCTTTGTGACAAGAGCCATAGGCCAGTCATTTCTCTTGACCTGAGCTTCCTTGATGAGGACTAAATCTCCTTCTTTGACACTGGGCTGGTCCTGCCATTTGCAGTGATTCTGAAAACTGACTTGACACTCACGTTGCCACCTTTCCCAGAAGGTATTGGCCAAATGTTGCACTTGCTTTCATTTCTGGTGGCAAAGATCCTTTTCAAACATCCCCGGAGGAGAAGGCAAGACACTAAACTTCTGAGTCAAAGTTGTTGCTGGAGTCAGTAGGGTGGGAGAGTCTGGATCACTTGAGATGGGTGCAAGAGGCCTTACATTTATAATTGCAGAAACCTTTGCCAAGAGTGTTGACAGCATTTCATGAGTGAGGTGAGAGTAACTGGTTTGAAGTAGTATGTAGTCTAGTATCCGATGTGCAATGCCAATAAGTCTCTCCCAAGCTCCTCCCATATGAGATGCGTGAGGGGGATTAAAGTTCCAGTGACATCCTTTGCCACTCAGCTAGTTCCTTAAGCTAGGCTCCTCTGCGAACATTTTCAGCTCCATACAAGCACCCTTGAAGTTTGTGCCACAATATGATTTGATTTGTTTCACTGGACCTTTGTAGAGCGTTGATAAAACTGGATGCGTCAAGGGACTCAATTAACTCAAAGTGCACTGCTCGAATACTCAAACAGGTATATATAACTGTCCATCATTTGCTGTTTGCTAAGCTACCTCGAGTGCAGGGGAGGCGACCATCCAGGGCCCAAAGACATCAAGACCGACATGAGTAAAGGGTGGATCAGTTCTAAGCCAGTCTGGTGGGAGATCTTCCATCTTTTGTTCAACAACTCTTCCTCTGTGTCTCTCACAGATAATGCATTTATGAATCACAATGTGAATGTGTTTCTTTGGTCCAATAATCTAAAACCCTCACTTCTGATAGCACCTTCAGTAAACAGGCAACCTTGGTGTTTGACACGTTCGTGAAAGTGTCTTGTGAGCAGAAGAGCTATTTGGCTTTTCCCTGAAATGATAATAGGATGTTTTCTCTTTGTTCTATAGTAGCATGTGTGAGTCAACCGCCTACACTTAATAGTTCTTCTTGGTCAATGAAGGGATTCAGCTTTATCAGTCTGCTTGTTTTTGGGACTTCTTTTCCCTTGGAAATGCAAGCAAACTCATCAGAGTATCTCTCTTGTTGGACACATTGAATGACCACAACTTTTGCCTGTGACAGTTTGTCTACTGTGTGTGCTTTTTCACAGAAATGCCACTGTTTACAGGTACTTTTCTCATCTGTTTTATTAAGTTTGAATGATTATATGATGTGGGTTAAGTTTGCTATAGCTCGTAAGAGAGTTTTCCGGGTTGAAAACCGTTCAAAGCAGTGAGAGCCAAGCTTAACAGTAAAGGCATGGGGTGTCAGATTTGTACAGTTAGAACGCACTTCAACATCCAAGTCTGGATCAATTAGGCTATATGGTGGTTCATCCTTTAGAAAGTCTCTATCAGGGTGGGAGAGAAAGGTAGGCCCAGAAAGCCAGGTAGTGTCTTTCAAATCTGAGGCAGGCACCGAATGCGTTGCATAATCAGCTGGGTTTTTACTAGTTACGACATAATGCCACTGTTCTGGCCTGGTCGAACCTCTAATCCGCTGGACTCTGTTACTAACATATATGTAAAAGTGTCTGTTTTGGTTATGAATGTACCCCATACCACTTTACTGTTAGAACAGAACTGCACAGAGTTTGGGGTAAGATCCAACTAATTTTTTTGAGTTCTGCAATTTCTACAGCCAGGACTGCTGCTCCTAACTCTAAACGTGGTATGGTGTGTGCAGACAGAGGAGCAAACTTAGCTCTGCCTAGGATGAACCCCACATTACATGTGCCATCGCCATCTATCACTCTCAGATAGGCTACAGCAACAATTGCTTTTGTGGAGGCGTCTGAAAAAATATGTACTTCTGTCCTTTGTGCCAAAGAGGGGGAAAATTTTGAGTACACTCTGGAAGTTTCAAACTGAGCTAGATCCTGCAAGGAGTGTTTCCAAGCCTCTCATTCACCTAGAGGAGAGGAGCATCCCAGTCTTTTGTACCTGCTGTCAAGTCACAGAGAAGGAACTTTCCTTGTATTTTGACAGGTGCTGCCAACCCAAGAAGGTCGAAGACACTGTTGACAGTTTCCAAGACACCCCTATGCGTAAAGGGCTTCTCTTCTGTATCAACACGAAAAGTGAAAGTGTCTGTTTTAAGATTCCAGCTCAGCCCAAGACTCCTTTGAATAGATGATGTATCTACTTCCAGGTCCTTGAGGTCTTTCACAAGATCTTCAACTGGGAAGGCATTCATCACAGCAGGACTGCTGGATGCTATTTTATGAAGTCTCAAGTTGGAACTTGACAGTATCTCTTGAGTTCTTTTCAACAGATCAACTGCTTCTTTGACTGTGGACATCGCCATCATCCACGCAGAAGTCACACTCAACAAAAGCTCATGAATCTTTCCCAAACTCAGCTTCTCCATATTGAGCAGCACGATGGAGTCCATAGATTGCAACTGCTGGTGATGAACTATTTCCAAATACATGGACTTTCATCCTATACTCAGTCACATCTTTGGAGAGATCATTGTTCTCAAACCACAAGAAGAGGAGAAAGTTGCAGTGATCCTCCCTTACCACAAAGCTATGGAACATCTGTTCAATATCAGCAGTAATTGCCACTGCTTCTTGTCTGAAATGCAGCAAAACACCCAGCAATGTGTTATTTAGGTCAGGCCCGAAGATAAACACCTGATTCAAAGACAGTCCTTTGTACTGGGCACTAGAATAAAAGACAACTCTTATTTGACCTGGCGTACAGGGTGGTAGACACCGAATATAGGCAAGTACTAGACTTCCTCATTCTCTTCAGAGGTGCCCCCCAGGTGTTGGAGCTGTCCATGAACATTTCTTTGTCCATTAATTCTATAAACATTCTGTCTTCAGTAGATGGGGATACCTTGTCATCATCTTGCGCATGGTAAAAGATAGTACTACCCAGCATGTGCTCGGAGCCGATGGATGGGTAGTAATGACAGAGTTGTGTTACAAAAGCAGATGTTATCTTGCTCTTCAAATCAATATCCATAATCATCTGTTGTCTCTTACCAAGGAGGTCATTGTCTTTTCACTATTCTGCCCTTGCTGCAATTAAATTGCACTTCAAAAGATGGTTAAACATGTTGTGGTTTGAAGGAAAGCCGAAGCCAAAGAATTCCTTTTTGCTTTTTTCTTTGAAACTCCAGTCCCACAATGTCAGTTTGTGAAACTACAATACAACACAAAAGACTACATTCAGTACATAAGTATCCTGACATCTGCTTTTGTAACACAACTCTGTGGCAAATATAAGATGGCTGCCATGACCTCTAACCTCAATCTCATAACACAGTTCAACCTTCTTCTTCTTCTTCTTCTTCTTCTTCTTTGAGGTTTTATGGCAGCTAGCATCCAAATATGTTGCATTACTGCCATCTTCATTTTTATTTTCCCTCAGTGTCCATTCATTTTAAAGTAAACTTTCCAGTCCAGTCGTCCTTAAAAAACGAAATAAACACTTCCTTCCTTGCTCACTGTCTCCACATTCTAGTATACTTTTAATGTTGTCCTCTATCCGCCCTATTTTCCGTACCTGTGTCAACATTTCTTGCCTTTCATGTGTATATTTCCTGCATGACAAAAGGATATGCTCAACTGTCTCATCTTCATGGCATTGATCGCAAAGACCCATTGGACATTTTCCTATGATGTGAAGTGTACTGTTAAGGTTACTATGCCCAGTTCTCAGCCTGCTTATTATTACTTGCTCTTTCCATTTTGTTCCCCTACTTCTTAACATACTGACTCTGTTTTGGATTAAATGTCTCCCTATAATTGCGTTATCCCAGTGTTGCTGCTATTGTTGATTTACCTTTCTCCACACTATGCCTTTCCCTCTGATTTGGATAATTTAATATTGACTTCAATTATTCCTTTTTTGATTGCTTCTTTTGCCAGTTTATCTGCTCTCTCATTTCCCAAGATACCTGAATGTGCTGGGACCCACATGAATGTGACATTTTCCCCTTGCCTGACCATTCTTGCATTAGCAAACAGGATTTCATAAAGTAGATCCTGGTGGCTTCTGGCTGTATCTGTCTTAATGCTTGCAAGGGCAGACACAGAATCACTACACATCAGTACATTACTGCAATTAACCTGCTCAATCCATTCTAATGCCATCAACATAGCATACAATTCAACAGTGTACACATTCAAACAATCAGATGTTCTCTTGTTAAATCCCAATTGGTATCTAGGCACAGCAACTGCAGATCCTGTTGCATCTTTTTGCAGATCCTTTGATCCATCTGTAAATATCTGAACACTGTTTTTATATTTACTATCCCTATACCTATAGTATTTGCTGGTTAAATTGGCAGTCTTATTACTGTGTTTAATCTTGAGTAGTTCCAGATCTACACACAGACTTTCTAATACCCAGACAGGTCTAACATGCCACATTACAGTTGTGTAAACTCTTTATCATATACTCCAATGTCTTTTGCCATTTGATCACCTGTCCAACCAAAACTTTCTTTTTGTGCCTTCTCCTTCCCCCAGCATGTCTGCAGCACCCTTTTTGTTGGATGCCTATCTCCATGCCCCTTTAAGTTGACCCGTTAGTTGGCCGCAAACTGTTTCTGACATTTCACCTGCTTCAACTTGTGCACACATTGTGAACATTCTGCTCCTAAACACACTCTTTAAGCCCGAGCTTTCTTAATATCCAGTTGTTCTAGCACAGAATCTGCTGCTGATCCATATACAATACTTCCATATTCTAATTTTGATCTTATTAGAGCTACATAAATGTATTTCAGAAATACAATACTAACTCCTCACTCCAATCCTGCAAGACACCTCATAACATTTATCAGTTATTTACATTTATTAACTACTTGTCTAGTATGCTCTCTCCATGTTAATCTCATATCAATTTACACTCCCAAAAAATGAAAACTCTCTCCAAGTTATTTCCATACAGTTTCAAATTACATTCCCGGACTTTCTTTCTTGTGAAAAACATAGCTTTGTTGTTTTCTCCTGAAAATTTAAATCCCCATTTTGTTCCCCACTTCTCAACTTGATTTAATTAATTAATTTTTCACACATTATATGTTTGCACATATACAGTGAAATTATTTTTTTTTTTTCACATATCCCAGCTAAGTTGGGGTCAGAGTGCGGGGTCAGCCATGATACAGCACCCCTGGAGCAGATAGGGTCAAGGGCCTTGCTCAAGGGCCCAACAGTGGCATCTTGGCAGTGCTGGGGCTTGAACCCCCAATCTTCTGATCAGTAACCCAGAGCCTTAACCGTTCAATATTTCTTCCTCTTTTCCACAACACCCCGTCATCTGCAAACAGTGATCTCCCCATATCCATTGGAATATTTACAAATATATAATTTATCATAATGGAAAATAAAGTTGGACTTACTACACTCCCTTGAGGCATCCCATTTTCTACAGCATATTGACTTGATAACTCTAATGCTATCTTCACCTGAATAGTTCTTCCATCTAAAAAGTCCAAAACCCAACTGAACATTTTCCCTTTGATTCCCATTAAGTGCAGTTTGATTAGAAGCCCCTCCTTCCACAACATATCATAGGCTTTCTCAACATCAAAGAACACTGCTACCACTGTTTCTTTATTTACTTGGACTTTCCTTATTTCGTCCTCTAAACATATCAGCGGATCCATAGTGTTCCTTCCTTTCCTGAATCCGCTTTAATAAGTAGCCACCATACCTATACTCTCAAAGAATGCATTAACCTCTCATTTATCATTCGTTCCATTAATTTACAGATGTGTGATGTCAAGGCAATTGGCCTGTAGTTTCCGGGCCTACTGGCATCTTTTTCAGGTTTCCTTATTGGGATAAATATCGCCTCTTTCCAGCTTCCTGGTAATTTTACCTCATCCCACACTTTGTTATACAGCATCAATAGTTTCTCCAAGCTTTCTACACTTAGATGTTTTAACATGCTATAACATATTTCATCTTTGCCAGGTGCGGTCTTTCCTGTCTTATCCAGTGCCCTTCTTAATTCTCCCACATTGAAAGGCACATCTTGTTCACCATCACTATTACCTTTTCTACACAATGCCTCCATGTTTTCAGATTTTGGTCTCTCTCTGCCACTTCTTCCTTCTTCAAACAGATTGTTGGAACTATTCAATATAACAAAAGTGTTTGCCATCATCTTTACCTTTTCTTTGTTTGTTACTGCAGTCTCATTTCCGTCAATCAGAACGGAATAATTCCACTCCCTTCTGTCCCCTCCCATCATTTTAATCATCCCCCACACCTCCCCTATCTGAGCTGTACTTCCGATTGAATCACAGTACTTCCTCCAGTATGTCCTTTTTGCTTGCCTTATTGTTCTCCTTATTACTGCCTGGGCTTGCTTGTATTGAATCATATGTTGAAAATTATGAGTTCTTTTGACTAGTTTAAACACCTTATTTCTATTTCTCACTGCTTCCTTACATTTGTCATCCCACCATGGCACTAATTTCTTCTTTATATTACCTTTACTCTTAATAATATATTCTAATGCAGCTGCTATTATGCCTTGCTTTATTTTATTGTCAAGTGCTTATATGTTCATTTCGTCATTAACCTGAATTAGATATCTATCACTTTCTTCCAAACATTTTCTCCCAATTAGCTTTTTCAAGTTCCATTTCCCACCTGTGCCCTCTGTGGTCAGTGAGGTAGCAATATTTATCTTGCACCAGACTGGGTAATGATCATTCCCTATAGTTCCGTCTTGATACACTGTCCAATCACATACTGATGCAATGGTGTTTGATACAAATCAAGCACAGATTCTTTTCCTGTATTAACATCTATTCTTGTATTACTGCCATCATTTAAACAAACTAAATTCTTCTTGTCTAGTAACTCCTCTATTATCTGACCATTAACGTCTGTTCTGTCACTCCCCCATAACATGTTGTGCCCATTAAAATCACCACACCACACAATGTTACTAATATTCTGCCCTTCTATCTACTCTAACTTCCTTAATTCTAGTCTTTTGCATGGGTTATAATAATTCACAATCACCAACTCTTTCCTTTCAGCCCATACTTTCACTACCACATATTGTTCACTTCCTACACCTTAAATTCTGTAAGGAATGCCTTGCTTTACAAAAGTAGCACATCTTCCTCCTCCTCCCACTCTTCTATCTTGCCTTACTGCCACATAACCATATAAAACTAAATCCAAGTTAGGTTTTCACCAGGACTCTTGAATACACACAATGTCTGGTTTTTATGTCCTATTAACTATAAACTGCTTGAAGTTTTATCCATTAGCAATCAGGCTTCTCGCATTCCACTGAAGAATTAAAATCATTAGTACTATCAACCCACACATGTCGTCTCTTGACTTGAATGTATCCTGAGTTCATCATTTACTTCTTCCCATTTTAAACCTATCATATCCAAATTATGTTCTGCTGCTTTCACAATAACCTGAATCCTCTCTGTTTTAGATATGATCTCATGTTGCATTTATCACTCCTGCTATAAAGGTCACTAGTTTCTTCTTCTCTATCTGTGCCTTCTTATATTGCTGCTCTTTTGTTGTTACTTGTTCTTTGTTACCTCCTCCACCTTATTCTTTTTTTCTCTGTCCTGTCATCATAGCTGCCTCAGCATGTGAGACTTTTTCCTTCATCCTTATTTGTTGCTCCTCCACCTCTTTTTTCAACACTTCACATCCAAAATAAGATGCGCTGTGATTACCTCCACAATTTCAACACTTTGGATTCATCCCTCTCTGCATTTCCCATATTAATGTTCCCAACCACACCTAGCACATCTTCTCTTTCCTCTGCACACTTTGGCCACATGCCCGAACTCCTGACAATTGAAACACTTCATAGGTTTTGGTGAGTATTCTCTTATACTATACCTTAAAAAACCAAAATATACCTTGTTTGAAAGCACCTTTTCCTCAAATTTTATCAAAATGGACTCCGTTTCCCTTTTTTCTACTCCCCTTGTCATTCTTTTCACACTCTTCACTGTATTATTCCTCTCCCTCAAGTTCTCCTCTAGTTCCTTCATATTAACACTAAGGGGAACCCCAGAAACCACCCCCTTGCAACCATTGTTCCTCTTTTCCCTAAGTCTTACAACCCTAAACACTTTGATTTTCCCAACACTACTCATTTTCTTTGCCTTCTCCACTTCAGTATTGCATCCTATTAGTAAGTTTCCATCTCCTAATACTCTCGCATGCTTCACATCCCCAACCTGCCCTCAAATGGTTTTTGTAAATTTAAGCGGATCGATTTTCTTTACTCCCCCTTCCCCCTCAAATCTTAACACTACATTCAGCAATCCTGCCTTTGGGTTCTTCTCATCCTCTCTTCCCTCACTTTCCAACTCACCTATGCAAGATGCCTCTTTATCTCTTTCTCTTACGACTTTTTACCTTCAAGGCTTTACTTCCTCTCACCTCTTCCCACTTACTTTCCCCCACCCCATCTTCCTCACTAAACTCCATGCTATTGTTGTCTCCATCCATCTCCTTCCCTGCCATTCTGCCTGAGTTTGCAAGGAACAGTGTAAAAATATTTTTCCGGACCTATACAGGCCATTGGTTGATATTCCTACTTAAAGTTCCACACAATACTCAATCTTACTGTTATCAAGTCCCGATGTCCATAACTCCACAGTCACACACCTAAGTGTGCGTCGTTGAAAGTCGTTTAATCCGTTAATCTCCGGTGGTTTCAACACAGTTCAACCAATCAGAAAGACTTAAGTTAAATTGCTTTATCTAGGCAGTCAGAACACTATATCACAATTGTTTTAGACGTAAAAAAATTAATAAATTAACGGATATGGCAAATACCATATTGCATGGTTTTTGTATGTGTGGGTCCAAAGTAAACACAAAATTTCTAATTTGGGTCCTGGGACGAGAAAGTTTAAGAACCCCTGACTTAGCTTCTCATAATTTCGAGGTTTTTTTATCTCGAAATAGGCTTCCATATTTACCAGACTGTTTTATTCGTAAAAGTATATGCACAGTGAATTAGTTTGGGCAGCCACTTGAACTAACATTTGAAAAAACACAGTTTATTCATCATTATGTTTTGTTGATAACATTCACTGTTCTTTGCATTTATTAGGGTTCTCTTATAGCAAGTAAAGAAAATAATTTTTTTCTTCTTTCTTTTCTTTCTTTCTTTTTTTTTTAAATAGTACAAGGGATATATACAGCAAAGCCAAATACAACATAAGTAAACAGGTGAATAAATGGACAAAAAATAAAAAAATAAATAAAATGAAATAAAATAAAGCACATGAATAAAGTTACCAATACAAAACAACAAAAACAAATAAATAAAATTACATATATTCTGTATATATATTCCATACATTTATATAGTGCTTTTCTAGGTACTCAAAGCGCTTTACATAGTATAGGTGGAATCTTCTCTACCACCACCAGTGTACAGCATCCACATAAAGTGATGTAGCTAATTCAGGGATGGGGATTATTAGGAGACCATGATAGATAAGGGCCAATGGAGAGAATTTAGCCAGGACATCAGGGTACATCCTACTCTTTGAGAACTGACCTGGGATTTTTAATGACCACAGAGAGTCAGGACCTCAGTTTAACGTCTCATCCGAATGATGGTGGCTTTTTACAGTATAGTGTCCCCATCACTATGCTGGGGTATTAGGACCCACATGGACCGCAGGATGAGCACAACGTGTAAATGACTTGTGTTTGTGGCATAAATATTTTCCAGAAATAAAACGATATACACTGTTCCTATTTTTTTTTTTGTGCTCACACTTTTGGCACGAATTTCTCACTGAAAAGTGTTTTGCAAGTGCAAGGGGGAAGGCGGGTCTACCTGCTTCTAGTCACCAATCAAATGAGGTTTTCCTTGACCAGTTTACTCTGACCTGATTGGTTTAAAAACGTGACAGACAGTTTCTTCTTCGTAAGACTCAGTGTCGTTCTTCTGGGTATCTCTCCTCTCTTAAATATTAAACTGAAATATTAATACAAACACATATACCTTTTATTGTGAGAGTAAAGTTGAGCTGACAAATTTATTGATATAATTATGATTCTCAATCTGGTGTTCAAATGTTTCTTCCTTGTTGCTGTTCATTATTTTAATTATATTTACTTTTAATTATCATTGGCAAGGCATTTTGATGAATAGATGGAATTAGCTGGTATCATAGAACTCATGCTAGAGAACAAATTAATAAAGTAAACCATATAAAATGAAACTCTCTGAACAGATAGATAAATAGAGTTTACTCATATCTTTTTCTTTTCTAGAATTAGTTCTGATACCAGGAATTTCCATCCATCCATCCACCCATTTGCCTTGCCAATGATAATTAATTGTAAATATAATTAAATCGTCTATGTATTAATATTTCAGTTTAATATTTAAGAGAGGAGAGATACCCAGAGGAACGACGCTGAGCCTTAAAAGCCGCCTTTTCACTGTCTCATTCGCATACGACTGTCGTATTTCTTCCCCTAGTGACAGTCGTTATGAACTGTCATTTTGCTCGCAATGGATTTTGTTCATTGAAGGAGAAGCTACCTAAGGTTTACCTCAGAATTACATTACTGTGTGTGATTTTGTTGAGCAGATGAATGAATTCAATAAAATTCAGGATTAATATTCACTCACTATTTATTATTAATAGTATTATTATTATTTTTTCTCCCCTTTTCTCCCCAATTTGGCATGCCCAATTCCCAATGTACTCCAAGTCCTTGTGGTGGCGTAGTGACTCGCCTCAATCCGACGAATCTCAGTTGCCTCCGCGTCTGAGGCCGTCAATCCACACATCTATCATGTGGTTTGTTGAGCGCGTTACCGTGGAGACGTAGAGCGTGTGTGGAGGCTTCACGCTATTCTCCTCGGCATCCACGCACAACTCACCCCACGCCCCAATGAGCGCGAGAACCACATTATAGTGACCACGAGGAGGTTACCCCATGTGACTCTACCCACCCTAGCAACCGGGCCAATTTGGTTGCTTAGGAGCCCTGGCTGGAGTCACTCAGCACACCCTGGATTCGAACTCACGACTCCAGGGGTGGTAGTCGGCGTCTTGCATTAATAGTATTATTTATCATTATTACTGTTTTTATAGTTAATATTATGATAATTAACAGCAACAGCATCATAATTCAGCAAATATGAATCAGAAATTCATAGATGTGATTTTAAATATGTAGGTCTTGAGTGTGCAGAAATAAATGACACCTGTAGGCTACACATTTAATCACACGTTTACAGTAATCCCAAAATCATTTCTGACATTATGAATTGGCCAAAAGAAAAGTAGCAGGCGTTTAGAAAAAAGTTTAGGACAAAATCTATTGATATTTCTCACTGATAGTTTTGCATGAATACATCACTTCCGGTCGGGCGGTCGAATACGGTCTAGTCGCACGAGTTGAAATATGAGGTGTGTTCAACTTCATGCAACGCTGCACAGACCGATCGGCGCTAGACTTGAAGCAGTGCATGTCGGTTAGAAATTTTGTCCGACTTGAACCGGCGCCACCGCCGCGTCACCGTTACATATGCCATCGAAGTACCGCGAGAGCGATTCGAGGGCAGCCGACTGCTGCAGCTGCACGAGCTCTGATGACGACACAACTCATTCACGACTGGAATGTCTCACAACGTGACAACAGTTACACGTGTTTCATGGGCTGCATTTGCAATTGCATAATCCACATACTACTTTTAATACTGCTACGTAAGTCTATGGCAGAAATAAGAGACGTGTGGTAGTATGCCATTACCATGGTGTTTATTCTGACACCTCCTGTTCGGCGAAAACTCTCACAACTCCGTGATTTTATAACAGTGCATCATGTTTATATCATGCAATATTATGTTTGTCATAGTAATATCATGTTTATTCATAAAAAATTAAATGATTAAAAATACTGACTCCTTTATTGATATTAAAATAATACAGGCTTTTAGTGGACTTTCTTTTTAAACACACAGCAGACAATGAATTAAGCAGCACATAACCTTTTCAAATGAACAATATTTATGGTTACTTTATGTAAAATTCAAACATCTGTCTATCTGAATTCCACTTCATCTGCAATAACGAAAGCAAACATTGCGTGATCTGTGACTGATGGCGGTTCAGAAGAGGACGAGAAGCGCAAGTGACCGGCTCAAAACGGATCCAAAAATGTCGCATACGGAGACGGTCGGAACAACACGCAGCACCCATGTGACGCTCCATAAAAAAATACAAAATAAAAAATAAATAAAAAAAATAAAAAAAATAAAATAAAAAAATTAAAAAAAAAGACTCTCCATTGGAAATGAATTACATCCGGTCTATTGTCTGTAGTGAAAAAGCGGAAGAAGCTGTCACGTTTTTAAACCAATCAGGTCAGAGTAAACTGGTCAAGGAAAACCTCATTTGATCGCGCTTGCAAAACTCTTTTCAGTGAGAAATTTGTGCCAAAAGTGTGAGCGCAACAAAAGAGAAAACGGAAAAGTGTATATTGGATTATTTCTGGAAAATATTTATGCCACAAACACAAGTCATTTACACGTTTGCAGTAGTTTATTTTACAAATACAGACTGGTTCTACGCGGTGAATCCGTTTTGCTCTTCATGACACCCTTTCTTTGCTTGCATATCGCTGATTACAGGTTTGCAATGTTTTTGGCCGTTTAGACAAAAAAAAAACTGTGCCAAAAGTGTAAGCGTGAAAAATACAGAATACAGACCACATTTACTTTGTGTTAATATGAAATTGCAAATTCACAACACATTAATTATACTTAAGACGCTTGCAACTTGATTTGCTCCTTTACGAAATGTTCTGCGCGCATGCGATTAATTTTTAGGCTTGCAACTTGATTTGTGCCTTTACGAAACGTTCTGCGTGCATGCGATTTATTTTTAAGCTTGCAACTTGATTTGCGCCTTTACGAAACGTTCTGCGCACATGCGATACATTTTTAGGCTTGCAACTTGATTTGCGCCTTTCCGAAACGTTCTGCGCGCATGCGATTTATTTTTACGCTTGCAACTTGATTTGCGCCTTTACGAAACGTTCTGCGCGCATGCGATTTATTTTTACGCTTGCAACTTGATTTGCGCCTTTACGAAACGTTCTGCGCGCATGCGATTTATTTTTACGCTTGCAACTTGATTTGCGCCTTTACGAAACGTTCTGCGCACATGCGATACATTTTTAGGCTTGCAACTTGATTTGCGCCTTTCCGAAACGTTCTGCGCGCATGCGATTTATTTTTACGCTTGCAACTTGATTTGCGCCTCTACGAAACGTTCTGCGCGCATGCGATTTATTTTTACGCTTGCAACTTGATTTGCGCCTCTACGAAACGTTCTTACCAGGAAAGCTCTGCGCATTTAGGCACAATTTTACCTTAATAGTGAGATTTACTTGGGTAGAATGAGAGCGTGAGACAGAGCCTGAAAGTGTGTCTCACGCCAAATACGTGAGAGTTGCCAACTGTTGGGTAAATATCATATTCACACATGTAAATGTCAAAAACGTAAGCCCTCCTTTAATTTAATTCTCTGTGATTTTGTGAAAATATTTCAGAGTTTCAAAAACTTTAAAATACCAAATAGAAAGACTGAAGCTCTATCTTCATCTATGTCTAGTTGTCTTGTTTAATGTCTTTATTCAGTATCCCACCCCGCCTTGTTCCTTGTCCTTGCTTCTTTTTGTTTGTTTTGTTTTTGCTTATGTATATCCTTTTTGTGTTCATTCTGGTAGCTGTGTCTTACGTGATAAATGTCCCATGTCTTCTTGTGATGTATAATTGCAATAAAAAATAATAAAATAAAATAAAACAGTGTGTGAACCTCGCATGCGACTCTCGCGAGACTTTATGTAACCGGGATTCACTTCCTCGTTGGCCACATGGTTAAACATGTGACGTTTTATGTAGCCTAGGATTTGTTACTTCTGCATCCCTTCCAACATTTCATTAAAAACAGCTCTACCTGGATGATGAAGGTCACAGCCTAATTTTAACATTAAACACCCAAGGTGTCTGCTGCTAATATGACATTGGAAAATGTGCACAATGTCAGAATTCAATACTATATTTTAACTAATAATTTTAGGCGCTAAGTCATACATGGTCAATAAAGAGTGGGCGGGCAGTCCTTGTAGGCGTGTTTGTGTTAAAGTTGAAGTGAGTCGAAAAAGACAATCCAGGGAAACAAAACGACACTATTCTGTACCTGGATTTCTCGTGTAATTTAATCAGTGTAATTCAATGAAGAGGTCTTTCCTGGAGAACTGATTTATATGTAAGAAGACGGCAGTCGGACATAAATAAATACGGCATGATGGACGTAAATAACAGTCCTCCGGGTTTGCCTTACCCACGCTATAAGCAAATAGACACCTGTAGATAACAAATCTATATCGAATTGATCAGATCTAGATTTGTATTCAGCAGTACTCGATTCAAATATGTTGCTGTTCATATACGTGTATACTGTTGCCGCACGTGATGTGAAATATGGAGGGAATGTGGCCACATTATCGGATCTGTAGCCACCGTTATGCAACTAGAGGAGAGCTGCAGCTTTTGTGTACAGAAACTAGATAATTGTTAAAATAACCGAAATTTCTTCACAAATATGTAATAAGCCTGCATGACTGGAATTTGAGCTTGGTATGGTGTAAAATAGTCTTCATCCATGTTGTGTTCAGAGATATCCATTGCTTCATAATTCCTAAAGTTAATATGTAAATAGTCCTTTTATTAGGTGCTTGTTCCAATGTAACAGCTGGTAAAATGGTACATAGCAATCATTTAGCTCACGAGTAAGCTTTCAGTGAATTACAGGACATTAATAATATAATAATATTGGTAGCTTTTTTCAATCATCTCTTGTATTCTCTACTGAAGAGTATTATTCTATTACAGAATTGTTAGTGGTGACCAAGTATGGCAGAAGCTCATCAGGCTGTGGCCTTCCAGTTCACCGTCACCCCTGATGGCATTAACCTACATCTCAGTCATGAAGCTCTTCGGCAGGTCTACCTGTCTGGTCTTCACTCCTGGAAGAAGAGATTTGTCCGGTTTAAGGTACTGAGATTGTGTCTCCTACATTTTTTTATTAAAAAAAAAAATAAAAATATTTTAAGTATTCGCTAGGATTTTCAACATGATTTGTAGATATAAACAAGTATATCGTTATTATAAACAGGTCTTAGATAATAAGATTGTTTTTCACTGTGCCCACAGAATGGAGTTTTGAATGGGGTTTACCCAGGCAGCGCACCCGGGTTCATGCTGGTGTTGGCGGGGTACATGGGAAGAGCTCATTACTTAAAAGTGGATCCTTCCTTAGGCCTGCTTGTCAAACTTGGCAAACATGTCCCAATCAGGTATGTCTGTATAATAAAACATTGTTACACCATAACAAATAGTGTTAGCTTAATGACAAATAACGAAATATGCTGCCCAGTTCAACCTCACATCATGTTGTTTTTATAATAGTGTACCGGTATATACAGTGGCAAGAAAAAATATGTGAACCCTTTGGAATTACCTGCATTTCAATTTGTCTTTAAATCTGGTTTGATCTTCATTTAAGTTACTGTAATGAACTAACACAATCTGTTTTAACTAATAACACTAACATATTGTATTGTTCTTGTACATATTGAATACATCATTCAAACATTCACAGTATAGGTTGGAAAAAGTATGTCAACCCCTAGGCTAATGACATCAACAAAAGCTAATTAGAGTCTGGAGTTGTGAATTAGAGCTACTTTGACTTATAAAAAGCACTCAAACATTTTGAGTTTACTATTCACAAAAAGCATTTGCTGACGTGGACCATGCCTCACAAAAGAGATCTCAGAAGACCTTTGATCAAGAATTATTGCTTTGCATAAAGCTGGAAAGGGTTACAAATTTATACTGAAGAGCTTAGATATTCATCTGTCCACAGTTAGACAAATTGTCTGTAAATGGAGATGATTTAGTACTGTAGCTACTCTCACTAGAAGTGGCCATCTAGCCAAGATGACTCAAAGGGCATAACGCAGAATGCTCAGTGAGTTAAAAAGAACCCGAGAGTGACAGCTAAAGACTTGCAGGAATCACTGGAACTGGTTAACATATCTGTTCATGAGTCCACAAAAACTTAAACAGGCATTGTGACCAGGGCAGGACACCACGAAAGAAGCTGCTGCTTTCCAACAAAAACAATGTTCTGGCCTGAAGTTTGTAAAAGACCACCTTGACACTCCACAACACTGCTGGGAAAATGTTTTGTGGACCGATGAAACTAAACTTGAATTGTTTGGGAAGAGCATGCAGCACTACGTATGGCATAAAAAGGGCACCGAACACCAACATAAACATCAAAGTAAATCCAGAATGGCTTCAAAAAAAGAAAATACGCCTTTTGAAGTGGCTCATTCAGATCCCAGACCTTAACCCAATAAAGATGCTGTGGAATGACCTCAAGAGAGCCATTCACACCAGACATCCTAAGAATATGGCTGAGCTGAAGCAGTTCTGTAAGGAAGAATGGTCCAAAAATTCCTTCTGAATGTTGTGCAGGTCTAATCCACAGCTACCTGAAATGCTTGGTTTAGGTTATTGCTGCCAAAGGAGGATCGACCAGTTATTAAATCCATGGATTCACTTACTTTTTCCACAGCACTATGAATTTTTAATGGGATGTGTTCAATAAAGACATGAAAGATTATAATTGTTTGTGTTGTTAGCCTAAGCACATTGTGTTTGTTTGTACTTGTGACTTTGGTTAAGATGAGATTGCATCTTATGATCAATTAATGCAAAAATCAGCTAATTCCAAAGGGTTCACATACTTTTCTTGTCACTGTATTGTATTCATTGTCGGTAATGCTCCTCTGTTCTACTTGTTTCTGCAGTAGGTACATGTCTCCGCAAAATCAGATGTTAGTTGGGGGTATCGTGGTGGGCACGGGTCTGTGGATTGCCATCATATTCACCATGAGGAATGTCTTGAAGGGCCTGCTGTCCTGGCATGGCTGGATGGATGGCCCCCGTGGCAAAATAACCTGGAAACTTCAACTGTGGCTTGTGTGTATGCCATTCAGGATAACTGGAAGAATTACAATTTGTTTAAGAAATAGTTCACCTGAAAATAGAAATTCTGTCGTTCTAAACATCACTTATCTGTTGTTGTTGGTTTTGAACTCTGTCATTTGTTCTTGTTTCTAATCACAAAGTTTTCTGGTCTTGCAGATCCTAGTGAAGATTTTTTCTGGCATGCAAACACCAATGCTAAACAGCTTCCAGACCTCACTCCCTCACTTACCTGTCCCATCTGTAAAGGACACACTGAGAAGAGTAAGTTATCACAATCTTTAAAATATTTTCAATTTAATAGGAAAGTGTTTTCAGATTTTATTTGGTGTCAGATTGGTAAGCCAGGAATAGCTAGATTTCGTTTAGAATTTTCAATGTGCATTCTGGTCACTTGTTTTCAGAGTTAACTTGCTCAGCTGATTATCTACTGATGTTGGAGGTAGGTTGCACAGCGTGAATGAAGTGAGCTAACATACTAAAATATGCACACTGTTCAGAATGGTTCTGAAGAAATTAAACTATCTTAGTTTTTATTTGAATCTGTCAAGCGTCAGTTGCTGGAGTTCATAACCAACATGATATTGCTTGAACTTTAGTTATCACTGATTTCTTTCATAACACCGAAAAGTTAATTTTTAGCTGTGCTGTTTTGTTTTCTTAAACTTTTTGACCTGTAGTATCTTGAATCCGTTCAGCCACTGCTGAATGATGAGGAATACCAAAGAATGGAGAGTCTTGCACTAGACTTTCAGAAGAACCTTGGACCAAAACTTCAGTGGTACCTCAAACTGAAGTCTTGGTGGGCCACCAATTATGTAAGTATAAAACATTTCTCAACTCCTCAGAAGTGACCTCACAATTAAGAACTGTAGCAGCAGTGGTTTCAATTCTTGCATATACAGTTGTGCTCAAAGGTTTGCATACCCTGAATGTTTGGCATTGATTTTGAAAATATGACTGATCGTGCAAAAAAACAAAAAACTGCCTTTTATTTAAGGATAGTGATCATATGAAGCCATTTATTATCACATAGTTGTCCGGCTCCTTTTTAAATCATAATGGTAACAGAAATCACCCAAATGGCCCTGATCAAAAGTTTACATACCCTTTAATGTTTGGCCTTGTTACAGACACACAAGGTGACACACACAGGTTTAAATGGCAATTAAAGGTTAATTTCCCACACCTGTGGCTTTTTAAATTGCAATTAGTGTCTGTGTATAAATAGTCAATGAGTTCCTTAGCTCTCACGTGGATGCACTGAGCAGGCTAGATACTGAGCCATGGGGAGCAGAAAAGAACTGTCAAAAGACCTGTGTAACAAGGTAACGGAACTTTATAAAGATGGAAAAGGATATAAAAATATATCCAAAGCTTTGAAAATGCCAGTCAGTACTGTTCAATCATTTATTAAGAAGTGGAAAATTCAGGGATCTCTTGATACCAAGCCAAGGTCAGGTAGACCAAGAAAGATTTCAGCCACATCTGCCAGAAGAATTGTTTGGGATACAAAGAAAAACCCACAGGTAACCTCAGGAGAAATACAGGCTGCTCTGGAAAAAGACGGTGTGATTGTTTCAAGGAGCACAATACGACGATACTTGAACAAAAATGAGCTGCATGGTCGAGTTGCCAGAAAGAAGCCTTTACTGCACCAATGCCACAAAAAAGCCCGGTTACAATATGCCCGACAACATCTTGACACGCCTCACAGCTTCTGGCACACTGTAATTTGGAGTGACGAGACCAAAATGGAGCTTTATGGTCACAACCATAAGCGCTGTGTTTGGAGAGGGGTCAACAAGGCCTATAGTGAAAAGAATACCATCCCCACTGTGAAGCATGGTGGTGGCTCACTGACGTTTTGGGGATGTATGAGCTCTAAAGGCATGGGGAATCTTGTGAAAATTGATGGCAAGATGAATGCAGCATGTTATCAGAAAATACTGGCAGACAATTTGCATTCTTCTGCACGAAAGCTGTGCATGGGGCGCTCTTGGACTTTCCAGCACGACAATGACCCTAAGCACAAGGCCAAGTTGACCCTCCAGTGGTTACAGCAGAAAAAGGTGAAGGTTCTGGAGTGGCCATCACAGTCTCCTGACCTTAATATCATCGAGCCACTCTGGGGAGATCTCAAACGTGCGGTTCATGCAAGATGACCAAAGACTTTGCATGACATGGAGGCATTTTGCCAAGACGAATGGGCAGCTATACCACCTGCAAGAATTTGGGGCCTCATAGACAACTATTACAAAAGACTGCACACTGTCATTGATGCTAAAGGGGGCAATACACAGTATTAAGAACTAAGGGTATGCAGACTTTTGAACAGGTCATTTCATTTTTTTCTTTGTTGCCATGTTTTGTTTTATGATTGTGCCATTCTGTTATAACCTACAGCTGAATATGAATCCCATAAGAAATAAAAGAAATGTGTTTTGCCTGCTCACTCATGTTTTCTTTAAAAATGGTACATATATTACCAATTCTCCAAGGGTATGCAAACTTTTGAGCACAACTGTATATGTGGTACTACATTTCTCTTTTATATGTGTTTCAGGTAAGTGACTGGTGGGAAGAATATATCTACTTGAGAGGTCGTGGGCCAATCATGGTGAACAGCAACTACTATGCGATGGTAAATAATGCTTGTCACAAATGCAGTGTTAATTTTTACACTTTCTTAGTTTTTGCACGAAAATGTCCTTTAACATTATTTGAAGAAAAAACATTTTCTTAATTTAAACATGTATCAAACATATAAAAGATACATACAAAATAGACTACTGTACAACTGTCCTTGTTGTGAGTACCTGAGCTCCTGAAATAATAACTAAATATACTGAAGTTTTAACTGCTCTTTAGAAGTTAGCTTCTGAGTTCTTAATGCTTTAGAGACTGTTATTAATTTTCTGTGTTTAGCCAGTTTAGAAAATTGCTTTGTGTGTAGTGTGTTTTTTATGGAAACAGCGTGTTACACAACGGAAGTTAGCTATATTATGACTAGCGCGTAATTTAGTTCAAGTTCATCTGTTAATTTGCTTCATTGTCTGTGCAGATGTAAGTTGTAACATTACAAATATGTTGTGGATGTAGTGATTAATCTTATGTATGAATAGGATGCGTTTGAGTGAGGTAATTAACCGTATTAAAGCGGTTAATTTTTCCAGTGTTCAGCGCGTTTAACTCATGCAGCTCGAGCGGGGAAATCCCCAGCATACTGAATTATTTGATTAGATCAAACCATATCTAATATCTTCTAATATAAACAGATGTTTCTCTAGATGTCTTCTATTTGTATCTTGAACTGTTAATACTTTGCAGTATTATTTTTTTTTCTTGTCCTATTTTCATCAACATTATGCTTTAAAGCTAAAGTATGTCATTTCTGCGCTACCGAACGGAATTGCAAAATTAAACAGTGCTTTTAAAACAGATTTACGAATATGCCCCTCGTCTGCTGTTGTTCAAACCTTCAGATAGTCCCTCCCCAAACTCACGCCATTGGTTGAGTAACCTTGTTGGGGTGGGTCTAAGTGGGTCGCTCTAAACAAACAAGGAAATTTATAGTGACACAGAGTCTACAGTTTCGAGTAAATTAACCTATAAATGGCTTACTTGTTGTCTCTGCATATTAAGATGGGATAGAAGAAAGTATTTTAACTAAAAAAAGTTACATAAAAATGTTTAATTATTGTTATGATGCATCTTTTTTGTCTCCTTATTTGTTATCGTTGACAAAATCAAAAAACCATCAAAGAATGTTTTCGTCAGTGATTTCGTTGGCCAGATTAACTCTGCACGGATGCCATAAACAAAGTGCAGTAATTGTATAGTACCTAGATCTATCTAAACGGATAGACAAATTGTGTTGGTCAGATTAGATGAATTTGTAATATACAGAGAGAATTTTAGGATTTGTTTGTTGCCATGTTTTGTTTCATTCATGCACTCTTTGTATCTTAAACCTCTGGCTTCTGTTTCCTCTCAACAGGACTTTCTATATGTCTTCCCTACACATCTGCAAGCAGCGAGAGCTGGTAACTCCATTCATGCCATCATGCTGTACAGGAGGAAGCTGGACCGGGCTCAAATTAAGCCTGTGAGACAAACTACCATATTTATTTACATCATCTTGACTTCAGAAAAATATGTGCTGCAGATATATTGCATTATGTCCTTGTAAACAGTTAGATTAGTAAGCTTGATTACCATTTTGACTTTGTAAAGAAAAACTATAGTTATAGTTTTATCATGGCTATAACACCAGTGAGCAGGCCCAAGCAGAATCTGTTCATAGAACTCATTGGAACACCCGGCATTCATGAAGTACGCCTCTTGCTTGTTTGTTTATTAAATATTTTATAGAATTTGAACACATTTCATCATGTTTAAATCCATTCTACAGCATTCCGCAGCAAAATGCAGAAAAGGGTCTGCAGATTCCATCTGGGCCTGCCAAGCCGCTTTTCCACTATTGGGCCAAACGGTTCTTGTTGAAAAACTGTTCCGTGCTGATCCGGGCCAGTTGGCGCGGTTACAGTTTCTTTTTCCACTGTGGTGCTTGAATGTTCGTAACAAATACGTCTTCTGCACTGGCCGTGTGTCATCATTTGATTTTGATTAGCTGAGTATTAGGCATGTTATTGCATAGTGCCATTGTAATTTTTATTGGTATTTTGTTCTCATGCACACTAAGACTTTGCAATAACAAGCTGGTGACACTTGGGTGTGCTGATTAAAATTCATTTACTGTATTTATTTATTTATTTATTTTTTTCTGACCAGGATTCCCAAAACTCTTGTTTTGCCCTATTGATTGCATAGTTCTCTCTCGGGTCCACCCAGCTGTGATTTGTGGCCTCTCATGTCCTGTAGGATTTGTTTACTGCCAGGTCCTCCCTCCATCATTAATTTGACTTCTTCCTATCTGCTTCACAGCTTATGCTTCAAAACACCATCCCCATGTGCTCGTCCCAGTATGAGCGCATGTTCAACACCAGTCGCATCCCAGGTGTAGAATCAGGTACTGAACACTGACACTTTCTAATGCACCAGATATAGTAGTGCCCTACTCGCAATAATTGGGTTGTAGGGAAAAGTTAAGAACTTACAGTCCTGCATTACATTGTGTGTACAATTTGAAGGCTGCAGCTGTAAAGAAGATAGGGATTGCTTATGGAAATAGTCCATACTCAAACGGCCTGGATTAGTAGATTCGGAAGTACACTGTTGCAAAATTGATTATGTGACAGATGGAATGTGTTATATTTTTAGCCAGACTTTTTTCATCTTGACTAAAATTTAAGCCCCTTTATTTCAGGCACTATTTTAAACCATATAACACTCTTTGAGAAATGCATTAACCAATAGGAAATGACACCTCAGAGAGATCCCCCTTCAGCTTTATGCATAAGTTTTACAAACACTCTGGATGTGTAATTCAGGTTCATTAATTTATGTCAATTAAGTGTTGTTAATTGTATTTGTCAATGAAAATTATGTTGGACACGAGATGCAGGTCTTGATCTAATCCACCCTACCCCTATTCCCCTACTGCACGCAGTGTGCTATATCCCATTCCCTGTGCAGCTTTAGATAGATGACCATTCAGTTCCCCCCTTTATTATTTGCAGATTTGTTTCACATTTTTGTTTTGGATTTGTTTTTACCTTTTACCAATTTTTTTAAAATTATTATTATTTTTTTTTTTATTTGTTTTATATTTACATTTTTAATATTTAACATCATTTACCATTTGCGTGACTGCTTAACTTAAAGGAATAGATGACCCAAAAATAAAAATTCTCATCATTTACTCACGCTCATGCCATCCCAGATTCATATGACTTACTTTCTTCTGCAGAATGCAACTGAAGATTTTTAGAAGAATCTTTCAGCTCTTTAGGTTCATACAGTGCAAGTGAATGGTGACCAGACCTTTTGAAGGTCCAAAAATCACAAAGGCAGCATAAAAGTAATCCATTGTAGTCCAGTGGTTAAATCCATGTCTTTAGAAGTGATATGATAGTTGTGGGTGACAAACAGATCAATATTTAAATCCTGTTTTACGAACAACCTCCACTTCACATTCTTCTTTTGTTTTTGGCCATTCACATTCTTAATGCATATCGCCACCTACTGGGCAGGGAGGAGAATTTATAGTAAAAAAAAGAACTTAAATATTTATTTGTTTCTCAACCACACCTATCACATCTCTCCTGAAGAAATCAGTTTATTCACTGGAGTTGTATTGATTACTTTTATGCTGCCTATATGTGCTTTTTGGAGCTTCAACGTTTTGCACCCATTCACTTGAATTTTACTGACCTACAGAGCTGAAATATTCTTCTAAAAATATTCGTTTGTGTTCAGTAGAAGAAAGAAAGTCTTACACATCTGAGATGGCTTGAGGGTGAGTAAATGATATTAGAATTTTCATTTTTGGGTGAACTAACCCTTTAATGCTACTCAGAATTAAAAAAAAATAATAATAATTATATATTATTGCTAAATATAATTAAATAGCATTTTTATGTACAGTAGATGCAGTCTTTCTCTGTCTCCCTTTGTGAATTTAGACACTGTTCAGCATATGTCTGACAGCAGGCATATTGTGGTGTATCACCGGGGCCGTTACTTTAAAGTTTGGTTGTTCTGTGATGGGCGGTTGCTGTTACCACGGGAGATAGAGCAGCAGATAGAGAGGATTCTGGCCGACACATCAGAGCCACAGCCCGGGGAGAAAACCCTTGCTGCCCTCACTGCGGGGGACAGGTATTCACAACACACACCAAACAGCAGGAGTCGCTACTGTTTTACTGTCTAGTCACTTGTAACCGCCCCAAAGTTTCATTGGGATATCAGTCAGGTTTTGGAAAGGGGTACTTTATAACAAATGTCTCTTTTTTTTTTTTTTTTTTTTTTTTTTTTTTTTTTTTTTTTTTTTTTTTTTTCTCTCTTTTCTTTTAAGCTATTATTTTAGATCCTCAAGCTGTGTTACAGTTTGTTTGATTCAGCCAGTGAAATCTTATTGTTTGTATGTGACTGTCTCAGAGTGCCTTGGGCTTGTGCCCGTAATGCCTACCTCAGACATGGCAGGAACAAAGTGTCTCTGGATGCTGTGGAGAAGGCTGCTTTCTTCGTTACTCTGGATGACACAGAGCAGCGCTATGATCCAGAGAATCCTGTGGAGTCCCTGGACCGCTACGCTAAATCCCTGCTTCACGGGAAGTGTTATGACAGGTGAGGAAGAAATAATTATGTCCTCCTCCTTTAATGCACCTTTTAAGAGAGTTTTTGAGAGTCTCTAAGAACTTTTCCTGTAGTTTCATTGATAAAACATGTATTGGGTTGCACATATAGTTGGGTCCAGAAACTTTGTCTATTTTCAGGATTAAATTAGATTTAGATTTTGAAATTTTCAATGTGGTCTCGGACTTTTCCACCCCACTATATGTAACTTTAAATGCACATTTTCCCTTAGGTGGTTTGATAAGTCCTTCAACCTGATTGTCTTCAAGAATGGAACAATGGGCCTTAATGCAGAACATAGTTGGTCTGACGCGCCTATCATTGGCCACCTTTGGGAGGTACAATTGTTAATGAAGTGTTCCTACTTATGCTCATTTAATCATAATTTTGATATCTCCTACTAATGTAAACCTTGATTACATTTTTTATAAAAGCATGTGCTCTCAATGGACCCTGTTAAGCTGGGCTACACTGCAGATGGCCACTGTAAAGGAGAACTTCACCCCAATCTCCCTGGACCTCAAAGACTGCAGTGGAGCATCCCTCCTGAGGTCAGTCACACAGAGTGTGTGTATAAGGCACTTCACCTTTAAAGTGCTGATATAGGCCCAGCGTTATACCAATGGGTATGAATGAGCAAAGAATATTTTGACATTCTGCTTTGTATTTCATGGCAGTGCCAGACTATGATTGCCAACTCTCTGTCTGTGGCTGAGGCTTTGGCTGGAGATGTGGACTCCCACATCATCCCCTTCAATGACTTTGGAAAGGGACTGATCAAGAAGTGCAAGACAAGTCCAGATGCCTTCATTCAGCTAGCACTGCAGCTGGCCCACTTTAGGGTGAGCTCTGCTACTGAAATCAATGGACACCAGGGGCCGTATGTATAAAGCTGTCTAGAGTAAAATATTAGTCTTAAGTATGCCACAATTGTAAGAATGATGTCATTTGTCTCTTATTTTGATACAAGTTGAAATCTAAATATCACTTAAATTATAAAAATCAATGATGAAAATAATAGATAATTTATTTATGATTAGTTGGATATCTTCGCTCTGGCACGGAGGTCATCCGTCAGTGGTGGCGTTTACAGTTGTGAAAATGTTTCTATGGGGAAAAAAACTGTTTGAAAAATGGTACAGAGCTGCATCTGAAGAAAGGCACAACCCAAGCACTCCATATTAAATGTTTTATAGAAGGTCATGGTTCACTTTATAAACTCAAAGTCATGCAAGTTTTCATATGCAATTTATATTGCAACATTTTGTTTGCACACAGTGCATAGTGTACACTTTTACATTAAGATTTTTTGCAGCCTTCAATTTGTACATTGTTTGGAGGAGAACATTTGGGAAGATGTGGAATAATGTTTTAAAATACGGGCCCTAGTTGTGCCTCCATTGAAAATGTGAATAGTGATATAAATTGTTTTTTTTTATTTTATTTTTTTATTATTGTACAGGACAAAGGAAAGTTCTGCTTGACTTACGAGGCATCCATGACACGTTTATTCAGAGAAGGTCGTACAGAAACAGTGCGGTCCTGTACTGTGGAATCCTGTGCATTTGTCCGTGCCATGGTCAACAACGACACGGTACCATGCTGAATATACCCTTAAAGGAATAGTTCACCCAAAAATGAAAATTCTCTCATTTTTCACTTACCCTGATGCCATCCCAGATGTGTATGACTGTCTTTCTTCAGCAGAATACAAATAAAGATTTTTAGAAGAAGATAGAGCTCTGTCAGGTCCATACAATGGAATTACACAATTGGCAGCATTTTGACAGTCCAAAGGCTGCATAAAATAATCCACACGACTCCAGTCGATCAATGAATGTCTTCTGAAGCAAATCGATATGTTTGTGTAAAAAATACATAAATAATTAAAACGTTATTAACTTCAAAAATCGCTTCCTGCCAGTAGCTGACGCGAAGCGTGACGTAAGCACGTCGGCGAGTTCACACGAGAATTCGGAAGTGGCACTTATTTACAACAGAAAAACGAATGTCACGCGAGAGTTCAGCCATTTCAAACCGCGTCAGAGCCCTAGATGGAAGCACCGAGTTAAAGTTAAAAACATTTTAATTATTGACTTGTTTCTTACATAAACCTATCGATTCGCTTCAGAAGACATTCATTGATCGACTGGAGTCATGTGGATTACTTTTATGCTGCCTAAATAAGACTTTTGGACCATCAAAGTGCTGGCACCTGTGTACTTCCATTATAAGGACCTGTTAGAGCTCTATCTTTAAAAAAAAGTCATTTGTGTTTTGCTGAAGAAAGACAGTCATACACATCTGGGATGGCATCAGGGTAAGTGAATAAGATGTAGGGTTTTGCGCTGATATACCACACACATTTAGTGAATTCCCCCCATCGTGTTTAATTTGCATGGATTTTATAGCTACAGTTACAGCCTTTTTGCTGTTTAAGTCTTAATGGTCACTGTTTTGCTGTTGGCATTCTTGAAAATGGCTCTTCTGTTACTTTTCTCACTTTTTTGTAGAGAGAACAGAAACTTAATTTACTTAGGCAGGCTGCTGAGAAACATCAGCAGATGTACAGACTGGCAATGACTGGCAAAGGCATTGACCGCCATCTCTTTTGCCTCTACGTTGTATCTAAATACCTTGGGCAGGACTCCCCTTTCCTCCAGGAGGTGTGTTTTGGGATTAATATAACCTGAAAAAGGACTTTAATTGACATTTCTGCAGTTGAAGATGGGCTTTTGTCTTTGAATAAAATTCATTTGAATGCAAGTCCTGTCCCTGCAGGTGCTGTCAGAGCCTTGGAAACTGTCCACCAGTCAGACTCCTCTACAGCAGCTTGAGCTGTTTGACTTGGTTCGACACCCAGAGTATGTAACTAGTGGAGGGGGGTTTGGACCGGTATGTCTTTCATTCACATGAACACGGTCAATGTTTACATTTAATTCCTTGTACAAAGATACTATAATCTTAAAAAGTTGGATTTGGTAATCTTAGAGTGAATGATACTTGAAAATAATCACCATCCTCTGTCATGGCAGGTTGCAGATGATGGTTATGGTGTAGCGTATGTGATTGTCGGGGAAAACCTTATAAATTTCCATATCTCGTCCAAGCATTCCAGTCCAGAGACTGTGAGTATACAACTAGAGATCTGTTGAACAATACATAATTTACCTGTGAATTATCAGTGACAGTGCTGTTTTGAACAATTGGGTTGTTTTTCTCTGTCTTTAATCTTTTTTTTTTTTCTTCAGGACTCTCATCGCTTCGGAAACCATATCAGACAAGCAATGTTTGATATGCTGGATCTGTTTCGGCTTGACACAGGAGCCCCAAAGTGATTCAGTTGGTGAAAAGTTAATACTTTTAATTCTAATTTCACCTTAATTATATATCATGACTGTTGAGAGAAGCTTGAAATGTGTTGTTTTTGGCTTTTGCCTAACCCTTTTGCTTGTGTTGTCTTGTTTGTTTGCATGTGTGTGTGAGATGCAGCAAATGAAGTAGAGAAGTAGGGAGGGAGTGTGAGTTTCTTTGGGGAATCTCATTCTGTGTTGTATATACAGTACTGTGCAAAAGTCTTAGGCACAAAAGATGTTTCACAAAAGCATTTGTCTTAAGATGGTTATTTATATCTGCTACTTTAGTGTGTCAATAGGAAACACATTTTATACTCCCAAACATTACTTCTGCAAATAGAAAAGATTAGAATAGAAGAACAGGGAGCCCTGCTACAGATGGCATTGCCCCCACAAAGCCCCCCACTGAACATCGGATCTGTCTGGGATTACATGAAGAGACAGAAGTAATTGAGACAGCCTAAATAAATAAAAGAACTGTGTCGAATTCTCCAAGAAGCTTGGTACATCCTATCTGCCAACAACCAAGAAAAACTGTGTCCAGGTGTACCTAGGAGAATTGGTGCTGTTGAAGGCAAAGGTGGTCACACCAAATATTGATTTAGCTCTTTTTCTGTTTACTGGACTTTGTATGATGTTAATTGATAAATGAAAACTATTTATGTCATTATATTTGTAAGAAATCCTCACTTTGATTTTCACAAGTGCCTAAAACTTTTGCACAGTACTGTATATATGCTGGTGCCTTAACATGTGCCTTAATTGAACATTTCAATGCAGTTCATTTAAAATGAAACATTCAGCCATTTATAAAAGCATTTCATTAGCAAGACAAGCTTTCACTTTTAACACAAAATTTCAATAGACGAAAAATTCACTTTGCAAGGAGAGTTGTAATTGGCTTGGCTTCTGCAATCACGGATAAAATGTTGACCTCAAAATTTAAGCAAAACACAGCTCATTTGCTCCATTTATACTTTTATGCTTTCGCTTTGCATTCTAATATTTGCCATTGGTTAAATTCATCATAAAAGGAGTAGTTCACTCCAAACTGAAAATGTTGTCATTTACTTACCCTCATGTTATTTCAAACACATGTAATTTTTCTTTTTCCAGTGGAGCACAAAATGAACTGTTACAGTAGGTATAATGTTTGCCTCAGTCAGCATTTGTGTAGGAAAAGATGCAATTAAAGTGAATGACTGAGGCTAACGTTCTGCCTAACATCTCCTTTTGTGTTCCACAGAGCAAAGAAAGTCATACACTTTGAAACAACATGAGGGTGAGTTAATGATGACAGAATTTCCATTTTTGGGTGAACTATCCCTTTAAGTGACAAAGGAAAAGATGATACAGATTATCATGTTTCTGACCGACAAAATATGCCAAGTGTGTTCTCATTTATGACAGATTTTGCTCCTTTTTTGTAGTTTTTAGAAGTTGGTATTGTTATTTATGCAGCAGTGAAAGGTCATTTGAAATGTTTAGGATTTATAACCTCAAAAAGACATGGAATGTTAATGCTCATAAGAGGCTTTATCATGTTTTTAATTTGATTTAATGTTTTTTCCATTCATTTTATCTTATGTTCCGCTTTTGAGTGATAAATATTTCTTGTTTGATTTTAGTTCCAGGATAAGTGTGCATGTATTTATTTTATACTTTATTTAAATATGTTTGAGTGTCAGTTACTGTCAACACAAAGGCCATGTATGTTTTCTGATTCAGAAATTCAGAATGAGCATTAAGCAATATACATAAAAACATATTAAACAGACTGTCAAATTATTTTCTGTTCTTTTCTTTTTCTTTGCTGACATTATTTCAGTAGACAAACCTACTGACCCAATATCAACATAAGATTAACTTGATATCAACAACTAATAGGTATTCATTAGATGGAACTTTAAAAGTGTTCTAAAACTAGTCATTCATTGGTTTATTTTTAAAGTAAAAAAAAAAATGCATAGCTTTATAAAATAAATAAATTGAATAAAAATTGCTTGAGGATCGTTTATTTTGATGTGTTCATATAATGTAACTCTGAGGTAATCAAAAGTATATTCTGGGCGGGGGAATGGCCACTTCCTCTAGTCCCACAGGCTAAAAAGGTTTTTACCATCATATACTTGTCCATTCCTTTTATCTTGCCACTACAATCCCACACCTGGCAAATAGATGCTTCTTTGCACTTCTCCCTTTTAATGCAACAGGTGCGACAAGGTCCTGAATAAGAAGTTGGAAAGAGAGCATGTGTTCTATTATGTCAGTTTAAATTTAAATCCACAGTAAATGTTAAAGGAATAGTTCACCCAAAAATTAAAATTCTCTCATGATTTGCTTATCTTTAAGCCATCCCAGATGTGAATGACTTCCCTCCTTCAGCAGAACCAAATTGAAGATTTTTATAAGCACATTTCAGCTCTTTTTGTCCATACAATGCAAGTAAACACTCAAGGGTAGGGTTGCACCAGCTGTGCGTAAGTTCTCACGTAAGTTGGGACGTAAAGTTCACACTAAGGGCTTAGTAAATACTAGTTATTTTGTAACTAAGTCAGTGCTTAATTTGGTTGCATCACCTGTTCTTAAGGCAAGACTTAACTAGTAGGTCATAAGTGCTCCGTAAAGTAATGCGTAGTCACATAATATGACGTTTACCTGTATTTATCCAATAAACAGCCTTCAAACTTATACACAGAAGTGTTAAAAAGCTGTGAACTTCTATTTGATCTTGTTACGGTTGATGTTCAAACCTTGTTTGCTCACGTAACTGTCAGCTGTAATAAATTATATCCCCATTTAAATACATTATGTGATAAAAGTAGATTTAATAAATAGTATATTTGCCCTGTGTAAATAACAATAAATAGGAACTGTATCTAAAAAAAATAAGGTGATAATTAAATACTAATACAACAGGCTGGAAAAATAGACATTTATTCATTTTAATATTTTATATATTTCGTATATGTTGAAACTTGACACCGGGCAATGCATCCTGAAAATGGCACCGTTAGATCGGTTTCATGCTGAAGAGCTGTTTAAAAGTACATTTTGTTTTCTCTCTAGTAAATGTAAACAAGTGTAAATGCCAACACCATCATATGTCAAAAGGACTGATGCCTGTCAGCCAAAACATGAACTCATTGATATCATTAAATAAGTCTGCTTTTTATTCCATCCGTTACTCCTGGTCAGAGTCTTCCATATATATATTTAGTTTATACGTAGGTTTACGTCCTACCTAAGTTTAATGATGCAACGCTCAAATATTTAATAGTGCGTAATTGTGACTTAGTGCCCATTAACTTACGCACAGCTGGTGCAACCGGCCTCAGTTGATTAATTAATGTCTTCTGAAGTAAACCGATAGGTTAGTGTAAGAAACAAATCGATAATTAAAACGTTTTTAACTTTAAATCGTTGCTTCCGGCCAGCGCTGTATTGCTGTTTGTAATGACCTAACTCTCGCATGATGTTTGTTCATCTGTTGTATAGAAAGCGCATACTGCCGACTTCTCGCGTGAACGTGCCATTGTGCTTACGTCACATGACAGCAACGTGATGTGTCGACTGCTGGCAGGAAGCAAATTTTTAAAGTTAATAAAGTTTTAATTATCGATGTATTTTTTACACAAACCTATCGATTTGCTTCTGACGACATTAATTGATCAACTGGAGTCGTGTGGATTACTTTTATGCTGCCTTAACAGCCAGCAGCCCGATGGCACCTGTTTACTTGCATTTGATGGACAAACAGAGCTGAAATGTGCTTATAAAAATCTTCACTTCGGTTCTGCTGAAGAAAGAAAGTCACACACATCTGGGATGGATTAAGTAAATCATGAGAGGGTTTTCATTTTTGGGTGAACTAAACCTTTAATCTGCAGTTCTACACATGGCAGCTGATCCCTTGAAACAATATATATCTAGGCCTGGGTGGCTAATCAATGTCATTATATTCAATATTAAATTGAATGTTTGGATATTGTTATACAGTATTTGATATAAAATATGGTTCATAACTGTAAAGCAGCAGTCCATCATGGGGTAAAAACAGGGAAAGTGGGACACTTTCTGATCATCTTTCATTGCTGTTGTTTGTAGAATATGATCCAAACGGCTAAATCAGTGTCAACCTATTTATGTTTAGGCACAAGAATATATACATAAATATAGCTGCAAGCAGCAATTACGGGGCCAAGCACACCAACGGCATGTACGGAAGTGTCACTGTGCATCAGTGATTATGACTTTAAGAAAAGCAGCATAAAAAAACATGGGTATAATTGCTAAAATTAAAATACTATTAATTATAACTTTTGACCAATAGGTGGCACAATCACAAAATTTACATGCTGAGGTCAGGGTGTGGTCATTATGACACATGAAGTTTCATGAAAATATGGCAAAGCTTTGCAGAGATATATCCTCAGATGCTTTTTGGCGACTTGCCATCAAATTTGTTGGTGTGCTATTCAAGAACCATTTAGTCTATCAAAAGGCTTTTCATAGCTTTTTGTCGTGAGTGTCCCTAAATGATAAACAACAAATTTTGTATAAATTGGAGTTATGGCCTAGGAGGAGTTCAAAAAAGTAGGCTTTCAATTAAATTAAAAATGGCCGACAGGAAGTATGGCTGACCATCACAATTAGGTATCACTGTACTCGGTATGACCCAAGGAATCTAAAGAGAGCAGTCACAGGACAACAGGCCAAATTAATCAAAAGTTATAAGCAATTTTACACATTTTGTTAGAACTTTTCGTAACAGTCCACCAATGCATTTGTAAAATACAGCATTTTACGACAAAATTCAAAATGGCCGAGATAGGAAAATTATCATTTGACTCATTATGCCCCAAAGAATCTAAAGAGACCAGTCTCATGATTTTAGGCCAAACTATTCAGAAGTTGTAAGCAAAAATATTCATTTTTCATATCTCCTGACCACTAGGTCACGAAACGCTGCAGGTACCCTCAAGTCATGATGGCTATTACATATACCAAGTTGCGTGTCAATACGCCAAAGCATTGTGAAGATACAGCCTTTTTTCTCATAAAGATACTTTTCATTGTTTTTCATGTATATTGCAAAGTCTGAATGTAAAGATACTATTTTTGACCATTCCACTATTTAAGACCAAACATACAGCTAGGCTTGTAAAATGTAAAGTTGCATGCTCATAGCCCCAGCATGTATAACTAGTCTAATTATTTGGTCCAAAATTCACCCACTCTAATAGTGCTAAGTATTAAAGCTTTATGTCTTTGACAAGGCCCGATTCTGTGTCCACAAATGTTTACTGGGATGTGTATCTATTATATTTTAATTTCTCCAATTAACTTGAGAAGATTCCACAGATCACATGAAGAACTTGCTATCAATAGTGTATAAGGTGGGATTCTCTGGGCTAATTCACCACAAGAGTCTGTAGACTGGGCATCTTGTGGATTCCACACTTGAGCGTGCTTCAACAAAAGAGGGATAACAAATGTATTGCCCTGAGCCATGTAAGGTGAGGTTTAGTACCTATACAATAGAAGAATCATGTTTAGGTCAATTTAAAATCTTAAGAGTGTAAATCAATACTTCTTTTCCACTATTTTGGACATTACATGTCAACATGGATAATTATTCCAAAGAAAACTCACCTTCAGCTGAGCATACTCTTATAGCAGGTGCTGGTCAGGTTTGGCCAGAGTTTTACATTTAAAGGTATCTGTAATTTGTTATCTCCAACAGACCAAAAGCAATTGTATTTATTTTGAGTAGCCTTACAAAGTAGGCTCATTTGTCCCACCATTTGTCAGTTCTCTGGGGGTGCAAAATCAGTCTTTTTTTTTTTTTTTCCAGTTTCAGCAGATTAATTGTCATTAATAAAACAGCATTAAAAATAAACAATGCTTACAGTACCACATCATATGATCCTCAGGTGAAAAGGAATTGTGGAATAGTTAAATGAGCAACATTCCCATGAGAGCTGCAGTAGCATCTGGTTTGCTCCTATCAACTCTTGACAGAACGGTCCACACAACAGTGGCAAGAAAAAGTATATGTACCCTTTGGAATTAGCTGGTTTTCTGCTTTAATTGGTCATAAAATATGATCATCTTCATCAAAGTCACAAGTATAGACAAACACAATGTGATTAAGCTAACAACACACAAACTATTATAATATTTTTTACTGAACACATCTCGTTAAACATTCACAGTGCTGTGGAAAAAGCAAGTGAACCCTTGAATTTAAAAACTGGTAGTTCCTCTTTTGGCAGCAATAACCTCAACCAATCATTCCCGGTAGCTGTGGATTAGACCTGCACAACGTTCAGAAGGAATTTTGGACCATTCTTCCTTACAGAACTGCTTCAGCTCAGCCATATTCTTAAGATGTTGGATTTTCTTTTTTTGAAGCTGTTTAATATTTTTGGTATAGTAGACTCATGAATAGAGATGTTAACCAGGTCCAGTGATTCCTGCAAGTCTTTAGCTGTCACTCTCGGGTTCTTTTTAACTCACTGAGCACTCTGCGGTGTGCCCTTTGAGTCATCTTGGCTGGACGTCCACTTCTAGTGAGAGTAGCTACAGTACTAAATCATCTCCATTTATAGACAATTTGTCTAACTGTGGACAGATGAATATCTAAGCTCTTTGAGATAACTTTTTAACCCTTTCTAGCGTTATGCAAAGCAACAATTCTTGATCGTAGATTTTCGGGGACATCTTTTTTGCAATGCATGGTCCACATAAGCAAATGTTTGAGTGCTTTTTTAAAAGTAAAAGTTGCTCTAACCAACACCTCCAATCTCTTTTCATTAATTGGTTGCCAGGTTTTCCAGCTCCTGACTTTAATTAGCTTTTGTTGACGTCATTAGCCTAGGGATTCACATACTTTTTCCAACCTACACTGTAAATGTTTGAATGATGTATTCAATATGTACAAGAACAATACAATAATTTGTGTGTTATTAGTTAAAACAGATTGTGTTTGTTCATTATTGGAACTTAGATGAAGATCAAACCAGATTTTAAAACACATTTATACATAAATGCAGGTAAATCCAAAGGATTCACATACTTTTTCTTGCCATTTTATATTGTCATTTTTCAATAAAGAACTTTAGATATTCTAGGTGCAAAAATACTATGAATAGCAGAAACGTTTTATATTATCGCATTATATTTTACTGGTAGCTACCCAATCATGTTGACTTAGTTGTGTTTTCTTAGTGCATTTGAACTTTATTGACAAACTAAGTTTTACTGTATATTAAAAATGCATATTTACCATTTTCCTCTTTCAAACAGATTTAGAATACGAGACAATTTAGAGTCTTTTATTCCGTTTCCACAATGGCTGCCATTTCAGAGAACATTCTCATCAAGTCACTTTGGCAGTGTTTATTTCAAGTAAGTATGCAAGCTGATGTATTACCCCCTCAGCATGTCCAAATCTCCTGTCGACTTCTGATTCCATGCAGTGAAGTTCAATAATGTCTAAAAAGATATTTAAGTTAAGGCTGAGCATTATAGGTGTATATAGAGAGGAAAGTCTGCATTACCCACTGAAAAACTGACTGTCCTTCCATTACACATTATAAAGAACAAAATTGAGGCTATGGGGAATACCCATCATGCCTTGCACTTGAATTATTTAATTATGTTTCCTTGGTCAAAGGGAATATATGGGAGCATTTAAATAGTAGTAAATAAGAATTCATAGAGGTTTTTAGCTCTTTTGTAGTAATATTTATGTTGTTTTGTTGAAAAGAGTTGTTTTGTGTGATGTCACCATTAGGGTGATCTGTGTCCCCTTTGGTGAACTTGGACCCTGTTGAAAAACTAATTCACCAAAAAAGTGGTCATCTAGCGTGTTACAACAGTAAATCACATTCGTGGATACCATACCTGTTGCAAAATTGTCAGTGAATTCCCTTATAAAACAGCAATTTTATCATAGTAAATTCCACATTTAGTTCACTCCAAAAGGATTGTTTAGTGTAAAACCTATTAAAGGGTCAATTAACTAAGTGATGAACTGTTTTCTGAATAAAGCAGTTTATTCAGTGTCAGGAAGCATCTTCTCCATAGACATCCATTCAAAAAAGAAAGGCCTCTTGTCTCCTCACCAGTGTACCACCCATAGAATGTCTATGGGACCGCTGCGTTATGCCATTTTACGTTAACCAGATGGGCTCTACAGACGCTTATGGTGACATGAAATAACTATTTTCAACAAAACAACATAAATAACATTACAAAATAAAACAGCTAAACCTCTATGAATTCTTATCAACAACTTTTTAAATCCCACCCATATGTTCCCTCTGACCAAGGAAACATAATTAAATAATCCAAGCGCAAGGCACGATGGGTATTCCCCATAGCCTCAATTTTGTATATCAGTTCTTCATGTTCATGTGCAACTGCAGGTGTTTATGCATTTCTGTGGAGAAATAAAATTGATTTAATGATTGACCTAGAATCAGTTATAATCTTCTTTATTTATAGGGATAGTTAATCCAAAAATGAAAATTAATTCATTGTTTACTCACCCCTGTGTTGTTATAACCTTATATGACTTTATTTTTTTGCTTTTTTGTTCTTAATACAAAGGGAGAAATTGTGAAAAAATTTGTGCTCAGTGATGTAATACAATGTTAGTTTATGGTGACCACCTCTTCAAGCTTCAAAAGGATGCAAAAGTATAATTCAGGAGTCTAATAAATTATTGTACGCAACTATGTCTTGTTCTGAAAGAATACGATAAGGTTTGGTTGAGCTCCTTGCACGAGAGCAACAGTAGTTACGCTGCCGCTCGTGAGATGGGGCATTCAAGCGAAAACTCATTTTGTTTCGCTTCAACAGGACCATCAGTGATAATAACAACAGAAAACACAACATAGCTGCACACAAACCAGAGAACAGAACTTGCAAATCATGTATGAAGAGTTTGTAGTCGAAAAATAGATGCATTTCTATGCCCAGCATTATTTGTTTGAGTCCTCAATCAAATGGAGAGATGGAGCTGAAGGTAGCTACAGTCCCACTGTGTCCTACTCAGATGCTAAAGACATGCAATAAAAGTTCTTAAATCTTTTCTATGTTAATCAGAGTTTTTTGCCCTAAGCAGCTGCGATGAGCAACGGGACATTCTGTCGATCGCTTGTTTTCTATATTTGGCGTCGCACCGGGTAACCCTGTCCGCTATGAACTGGCACTGGTCCAAACTCACTTGCTGGTTAAAACTACTTGATTTTGGCCGAGAATGTTACACCTACTGACTGTTTTCGTGGAAGTCTAACACACACACACCTGTTGAGAATAGAGGTGACAGACATTCCCGCTCCTTCCACCTTTCTCTCTGGTTCTTCCACATCTCTTTTGGTAAGCGAAACCTCCAAAGAACTGTGGTCTCTTGTACTCTCTGTCTGACTGTAGCATCTGAGTGTGACTGTAGCTACCTTCGTCCTCCTCCATGAGTCATGACACTGTTTGATTGAGGACTTCTGTTCAAACAAATAAGGCTGGGCACAGAAATGCATCTATTTTTCGACTGCAAACTTTTCAGACATGTTTTGTAAGTTCTGCTCTCTGGTTTGTGTGCAGCTATGTTGTGTTTTCTGTTGTTATTATCACCGGTGGTCCTGTTGAAGCGAAACAAAACGAGTTTTCGCTTGAAAGTTCCATCTTGCGAGCAGCAGTGTAAATACTGTTGCTCTTGTGCAAGGAGCTCTAAAGCTTGCGTGCAGACTCATGAAAGCACACAGGAGTTCAACCGTCGGTCAAGAGTTTTGCTTAATATTATGTTAGATTTAGGGTTGTTTCTCACCAAAGTTTATCATATTCCTTCAGAACAAGACATGAGTCACATACAATAATTTATTAGACTTCTGATTATACTTTTGTGTCCTTTTGAACTTGAAGAGGTGGCCACCATAAACTGCCATTGTATGACATCACTGAACACAACATTTTTTTCCACAATTTCTCCCTTTGTGTTCAGAAAAAGAAAGTCTTATAGGGTTATAACAACACAGGGGTGAGTAAACAATGACTGAATTTTCATTTGGGTGAACTAATCCTTTAAGCTGTGTTATTGTGTGACCTATATTTGAGTCCATTCAATTAAAATTATTAAGTAGAAACAACATTTAAGCAGCAAATCTGAGTTAAGTCTACTTGCATTACCATAACTTAAAAATCATTTAATTCATTCTATATGATCACAAAGTTAAGTGAACTTAATTACACAAATGTTGGAGACACTATTACTCAATACAATTGAGGGAATGAGTTTACTCACTCAATTGAGTAAAGTCAACTTATTAGGGGTTTGAGTGTAAGAGCATCTGTAATGCTCTTAATAACAGATGTATGTGATTGTTGTATACTCTCACTCAAAAAGAAGCACACAAATACAAATGTGATCATTTCCTAAAAGTAGAATATATATATATATATATATATATTTAGTCACTGCCTCAGTTTAACCAGCCAAAATTAATTGTATTAGTAGAGCAACTGTTCACTGACTGTATTACTTTGGGCCACTAGGGCGTGCCATAGTTCATGTGCCATGATAGAGAGATCACAATGTGTTTGTAATCATTTAAACTGTATATCAAGTTCTGTAAAGAACGTGGATGACAGTTTAAAGCTGAAAAATAACGTGATCTCTTATCTAACACATTATCACGGGCTGTTTAATGTAATATTGGGTATGTTATTTTGCAAATTACACATCTTATGGTATTTGTAATTGGCAGTCTATATGGTTTGATTGTCGTCTCCATATCACTGGTTGATATTAATGTTCAATTCACGTTTGCACGTTGAAATGAACGTAGAATGGCTGCTTCCGACAGACAATAGAAGTGTTTTGCTAAAGCTGCATCATGATGCACTTTGAGGCATGTTAGGACTTGTTCACTGTTCATCCAATTCCATGCTAAATGAACTGTAGTCCTTAAATTAACACATTTCTAGACTAGTATCGATCATTTCCCTGCATTTTTATGCAAAATCCTACATGCACCCTACATAGTGTTGAGTAATATCGTGGCTAGCGTCCAAAACACGTCTTCTGCGATTGTTTCGTTAAGCAAAAACTGTCGCGTGAGATGTGCAGAGGGTCAACAACACTTGTCGCGTGAGAGTGAAATTTCGGCACTGCGCGTCTGTCTGTTCACTGGAATGCGCTTGCAACCCCCTTTGTTATTGTGAGAAGCAAGAAGAATGTTCCCTCGCTTAAAATTCTTTAGGCTGACCTGTTGCCAAAAGGTATTTCAAAACGGGGGCTATTTGGCTAAGAATGCGCATCGTCATTTGGTGACAGCTACCCGATCAAGTTGAGAGTGCGCATTCAAAGACAAACCAGTAGTGCGCGCTGCACTTACACAATATAGTCTTTCATTCACAAATCTCTCCAATCGGGTTACAATAAATTTGGCTTGCGAATGTGTTGTTGTAAGACGCAAGAAACCGAGCGTGAGTCATCAGAAAACAAAGCAACCAAGAAACGATTAAGGTTTCCATATCTTTCTCTTCGGATTTAATGCAAACTCGCGTTAATATCCGGAATACACCTTTTTTTTTAAAATGAATGCTTTTGATTCGGAGAATAGCCGCTCCAGTTCACACATGCGCAGGGAGTAGACTGGGGGCGGGTGTTGGTATAAATTGCCTCTCACTACACACTTACCCCTTGCCTGTTCTCTGAACTTTGAAGCAGCCACAAGCATTACTAACTGAGATGCAACAGACTGGAAATTAAACCGCAAGTAATACGTCTCTTTCCACACACCGACAATCATAGATGATCACCATCTATTCTGTAAATCTTGCCGAACAACGGGGAAAAGACGAACAACGGTAAGGAAAAGTAATAATGACATGATTACTATAGTCGTATCAATAGTATCTTTCGGTATGTTTTTGCAGTATGCATACTTGTAATCACACCTACGTAATTGTTTATGATTTTGCATGTATAAATCACAATGGCAAGATGTAAAGTTTGAGAATAATCACCAAGTCGATTAGTTGCGCTGCAAATAGTTTGCTGTCCATCGCCAGGGTTGTTTTAGGGCTCTTGATTGTATCACTGATACGGATCGCTACAGTTACTTTGAAGGTCTGTGTCCATCATATGTAAAACGCAATCCCATCAGTGGATGTAGGCCTATGTTAAAGTTCCTAATTTAAGAATACGATCTTACCACTAATGCATTCACTAACACTCAAATGTTTTCATTTTACAGATGTCCTCACTGACTAGAGTACTCTTCATTCTGTCATTGTTAATGATCACATTCCACGCAGCAACGGCAGAGACTCTTTGTGGCGGGGAACTAGTGGATGCTCTGCAGTTCGTGTGTGGAGAGAAAGGTTTTTATATCAGTAAGAGTAATACTTACAGTGCTGTGTGATTAAGTTGTCAGGAAATACTGTATAATCCTAAAGCCGTTTCTAAGAGGAGTACATATATATCAAGTTAGTAGTCACATTAAATGGCATTGTCCCAGCTGTTGTCCTTCAAATTTCTGGTAGTATATTTGCATGCTTTTTGATGAGACTATTTAGTAATGATGGCCTACCTTATTTCTTTATATCAAGTCTACTCAATTCATTAATGCTGTTAGGTTTGAGAGGGCCAGTGAATTTGTGTCAGCAGATATTAGCTTGTTTGCTAACTTGGAGAGGACAGAAAAGATTGCAAATTTGTATTTACTGGTTGTTTTTTGGCTCCCTCCCCTCTCTCCCTCCCTCTCTCTCTCTCTCTCTCTCTCTCTCTCCCCCCTCTCTCTCCCCCTCTCTCCTATTCCTATCAGATGACTGTGGACTTCCCCCTTTTGTACCTCTCCTGCTGTTCTTTATCTTTTATCTCTGTTTAGTAGGCAAATGACAAAGTTAAAGGATCCATTTTGATTAGGGACGTCCCCATTTTTTTGAAAATGAGTACGAGCACCGATACTTCCTTTACAGTACTCGCCAATACTGATATCGATACCTATTTATTTTATTTTTTTCAGAATTCCATATCAACTATTTATTTAAACTTTTCTTCTAAATAGAGTTTAAATAATTTATAATTAATTAAAACTTTAACCTAATGAAAATAGAACAATTAATTTTCAACATAACATTGTATTATTTTTTTTTAATCAGATGAAGTGCTTTTATTCAGAACATCACAGTACAATCCAGAATACAACACTGGAGTTATTTTTGTCAAGTGCTGCATAACAGAGCGTCATAGAGGTGCGATATTGCTTAAATAGAATACAATTACTATTGATTTATTATTATTATTTTTGGTATCAATATTACAGTGAATGTTACATAACTATAGTGTAGTGATATATTTCTGTCATACTTTTTTTCACTTTTTCGTAGTGTTTTTGACGATAGCTTCTCAACTCCGAAAAAACCCGGGTCGCTACGTGACACTGAGTCTGATTATTAAACCGCTAAAGGCTGCTGTTTAATTATGTTTAAATATGTAGTCTGTATGTGCCTCGCGCTACAAAGTGAATTAGCGCTCTGCTCGCTGTCATCTGCTACAAACAGAGCGCGTGATGCTCATGATGGTGTTTTCCGTGTATGAGACAAGGAGCTCTAAAAGATATTAGCAGCCGGTGTCGGAACAACATCAGCTCCACATATTCACTTTGAAGCGTACAGTACATGCAAACTTTATATTTATCTAAGTAAATTGCAGCCTTTGCAGTTTAATAATCACACTAGGACATAACGTGATTTTAATCTGTGCGCTGAATGTTTACAGAATGACATTCATACGTCAGATGGTATCTTTTTTTGGTATCAGAGTATAGTTACATGAGAGTGGTATCAGACCCGATTCCTATACCAGTTTCAATATCAGGAAATCCCTAATTTTGATAGCCATTCACGCATCCAACCACCAATATTTGGTTTTCTGCAGTACACTGTTGCTTTAAAGTCTGGATCCTTATTAAATTGGTTAATGATGAAATATTACAAGGAAGTCCCAAACAATATGATAGAAAAGACTGCTGATGCCATCTCAGATTGCAGAAAGCCAACATGCTGACAGCCACATGTTGGATTTGGTATATAAACAATAGGGTGTGAATTGGTAGCATTGGTCCCTTTCCAGGGGAACCCCGAAGTTGATCGCTTACCTTCTCTTCCCCCACCCAGGCAGGCCAAACCGAACATACAGCCGCCGTGCTCGCAATGGAATAGTTGAACAATGCTGCTTTCAGAGCTGTAGCCTGAGTCTGCTGCAGCAATACTGTGCCAGAACTGTGAAGTACGAGCGAGATCTTTCCTCCACCTCACTGCAGGTCTTCCCAGTGTCACAGGCTCTTCACAAGGTACTTGAAGCTGCTTATCTTCCCATCCCCCCATCTAAAGCCCAGTAAAATGATTTAGCTGAACCCACAAACTCAGGCTAGTCAGACACAAGCCTGTTTTTATCATGCTAAAATCAATATTAAGCATGTCTCTTTTCTCAAAATTGCTGAGCGATGTGGGAAAAAAATTACATTAAAGAGGTTGTACTAACAACATTAAGGGAGACCGTTCAAAAAACAAAAGCCCATGGTAACACCATGAAACTCTATTGGACAGCAAGTGGAATGATGTCATTATTCAAAGCACCAAAACAAGTACAAGTGTTGTGCCACATTCTGGCAAATTTTTGTGCCATGTGCTCTTGGCATTGAAATATGTCAAGTGTTGGCAAGACAGTAGGCCAGCTGGCCATGCCTTGGATTTTAAAACAACAAAAACAAACAACCCAACAACATAATCATCAGCCCCACTAGAGAACAGAACATTTGCACTGTGAGTGCATCAAAAGTGCAGCACAGCCTGAGGACACTGTGCCTGTCACGCTGGAAAGGTTGTGGAGGTCAGTTGTAGTCAGAGTGTGTTTACTGTACTGGAGCATCGAGCAGGAATACAATGAAAAAGGGGCAGCCTCTGTATGTGTCAAAAATGTACTTTATTATTAAAGTTCAATACAAGTTAAGCTCAGTCAATGTTTCAACAAAATAATTAATGCAAGTACTTTTGTAAAATTATAAGCTTCACATTTCTGCCTTTTATATACTCCAAAAATTGGCCCCATTCACTTCAGTTGTAAGTGCCTCACTCTAATCTTGATTTTTTTTCTTTCTTTTTTTTAAAGGAGGAATGAGTCGAAATAATTTTGTGCCTGATAAAGACCCAACTACTTTTAGTCTTTGTGCATGATCACACTGAACTCTACAAAGACTCTTATTTCAGTTGACAATAATATGAAATGTGTATAGAAGAAAGTTATAGGATACACAGTATGATAGTTTACCCAAAAAAACTCACCCTCATATTGTTCTAAACACATATTACTTATTTTTTTCTTCCATGGCAGACTCTTAGCAACAGACAGCCTCAGTCACCATTAACTTTCATTGCATCCCTTTTTAATACAACGAAAGTGAATGGCGACTGAAGCTGTCAGTCCCTAACATTCTGCCAAACATCTCCTTTTGTGTTCCACAGAAGAAATAAAGTCATCCAGGTTTGGAATGACATGAGGGTGAGCAAATTATTATAGAAATTAAATTTTTGGGTAGACAAGACAGGGAAGGGAAGAAAAAAAGTTCTCTAGCATGTGCAAATATGACAAATCAATGGATTACAAACACTAATTGGAAGGGAGGTTACTAAAGTAAAACAATTTCTTTTATTGTACAGGATATCTCAAGAATGCCTCTCAGAGTGAAGTATTCCAAATATGAAGTGTGGCAAAGAAAGGCTGCCCAAAGGTTAAGGAGAGGGGTCCCTTCCTTCCTGCTTGCCAGAAAGTTTAGGAGACAGGTGGAGAAAATCCAAGATGGGGAGCAAACTAATTTCCACCGGCCCCTTATTACCCTTCCCGACAGACATCCTGCCATCATTCCACACATCCAGATCAACACTTCCCACAAGTGATGCCCAACCTTCCAATGTGGCAACAAACAAAGGATTATAGCCAGTTCTTGGTCAGCAGAGGCACTTTTTTCATGAATCATGCCACTCACCATCAAAACCAGATTACGAACACTCTGTGTTTTCACCCTTCAAAACGCAAAAAATTTAACATTAAAAGTGAATGTAAAGAGATGGTCCATGGACAGCAGAGATTAATTCAGTCTTGGTGAATATCATGGGGATGCCAAGAACTGATACTTTGGAAGTTGCTAGAACGCCAATGTAAAAAGCCTGCAATCTGAAAAAGCAATTATGGTTCTGTCTTGCTTGCACCCTATTTCGAATGTCATATTTTAAGGAATGAATTGATCAAGATTAGAGTCCTTTACCTGCACCTTTAAAGTGCCACCTCTGTGGCATGAAAACAGAAGAAAAGTAAGAAGAAAAGAATGTTGGCTGGCTGTGCAAAGCCAAGGACTGATGTTAACAGCACTATTTTTGATGAACTGCTCAATATGATAGCGTGATGGTGCTACCTTTGCAAATGGACTCAAAAGGAGTTTGCTAAAGAGTTTTTCCATTTTAGGAAAAAAGACTGTATTCAAAAGACAATTCAAAAAGACTGGTTGTTTGGTAATGATCCCAACCAGGAAAAACTGTTTCCAGGCTTGGCTGTTCAGGATCCATCTTCTGTGCCCTGGAAAATTAAGTGAAGCATTTGATATCAAATGAGATAGCGTTGCAATGGAAGGCAGAAAATGTCGCAAAATATCGAAGCTAAGAATCAGCAACCAAGTCATCTTGGACTTTGGGCAAGAGCAGTCTTGCATGTTTTAAAGTGTCACATACTTGTACCATAACATTCCTGTTTGCAGTTTGAACCTCTGCCATTTTATCTTTGCAATTTGTCGTCACTGCTATTTAGACAGTATTTTACATGTATACAAGAGAATGGAACAATCGTTTTAAAGGGAAAAATCAGCAATAACTTCTTGCATATTTTCAACGTACACTTGTAGTATTCCAGAGCTTTTGCTTGAAAAGAAATACTTGAATATGTATGAATAGTCTCATGAGATGTTGTCATTGACTCTATTATGACCAGTCTTGCAAATTGAGCCACCAAACATTTTCTACAAGTAATGGCACTGTACCAAGGCATTATTTATTTTGACATGAAACCCATTCAAATCAGTCCCAATGAGAGATTACATGCACAACTGGTAGATTTTTGTACATGATCTTTTTTTAGTTGTTCTGCTTATGTACGTAGATGCTATGTACCAAAAAATTTGATGTCTCCTTTTTTAAGTAAAGACAATGGAAGCTTCTAAAGTTGTGTCTTGTCTCACTTCCTCTTCTGCATGTTGACTTTTATTACAAATCTTTAATAGGTGAATACATTTGGAATTTCAAAGCTTTTGGAAAGCATTTACTGTAGAGCTGCAAAAGAAAAACATACAAACTCGTACTGAGAACGTACAGGCGAGTGCAGACTTCTGGTTTTGGATGTTTTTGTATTTCAGTCATTTTACACAGGCAGTGACCTGGCTGCCCTAAGGGAAGGGTGAAGGCTGGTGAACACTTACTCTTGATGATTTGCTGACTAACCTTAACAAAATGCCATAGGTCAGCTCAGAAACATGCAGGCTCCATATCAGCTGTTCACCATGAAAAGGTGAGCTGCCTCATCTTCAGTGCCCTCAAGGTTTAATTTTTAAACCCAGTCTCCATTTCTCTCAGAGGTGTTTTTCAAGGTACTCACTATGCAATGTCTAGTCTTTCTGAATCACTGCGGGAGAACCTAGTAGAGCTATTATTAGTTATTATTAGACCATTGGAATTCTACCTAGGAAAAATGTTATCCCTGATGTTGTTTTACCCCATTTAAATTAAGTACAATAAACATAAATCCTAACATTTTACTTCATGGGGATGATGCTAATGATTTCTCTCATTTTGAGTTCAGTCAGTTTATCTGAGCTTGTTGTAGTCCATTCTCATTGAATCCATTTGTATACTTAAGTTGAATTAACAACTTGATATTTGCCAAATCAACTCAAAAACATATGTTGAATCAACTAAAATCTGTGGCAGTTAACTCATTTATTGCAAAATCTTCAATACTGAGAAATGTAAATTACTTTGAATCTAAACACATGTTAGACAAACAATATCACCCTAAAAGTTGCCCCAAGTAGCTTAAATTTGTCTAAACAAACTATTTTATATTGAAGAGTGTTGCTGATATGCCAGGTCCCAGAATGCATTGCAGTATGAATATATTTTTATGGTTGGTGTAATAGGCTTATTGTTTGCTGTTTGTAGACTTTATCTGTGCTGTTGTTGTTGTTTTTGTCATCACTGTTAGTTAATAGTTGTGCGATAATGTTCACAGCTTATCTTTTTACTTGATGTTTGTTGATTGTCCCCATTACTGTGGTTTGTGTGTCAAGTGTTGAGGTCTTTGAGCCTCCCTCACTAGTTGTTAAATGCTGTTTACACTTTTCAATATGCTAATGCCTCAAAAAGCAAAAATTATACTCTGTACTTTAAGTATGTAGATAAACCATAAACTGCAAGTGTTCACAAATCAAGTTAAATTAATTATGTTTATGTGATTTGAACAAGACAGGCCAACATAAATCAAATCAAATGGTTCTTCATTTGTTGTTGTCTCAAAAAGATTTCTTTAGTTTAAGAAATAATATTTTTTATATAAATGTAACGATGCAAAGCAAAAATAACATAACGAAATTAAATTGAGTCAACCCAACTTTTTTCACAGACAAATTAACTTTTTAAGGGCAACGAGTTTCCATAATTTTTTTAAGTTCAATTAACTTGTCCAGGCTAACAGTGAAATTGTTTCTTTTAAATGGAAAAACATGCTTAAAGAGTGCACAGCTACAGTATAGCGAGGGTGTTCATTATAAAATTGGCTCCTTTTTCGATACTGCATTTGTATAAACAATGATCACCAATAATATTTGCTTGTCAGGTGATCAAATAACATCAAAAGGCTGATATGAAAGGTATCTGTGTAATCAGTTTGGTATGTAAGTGGCAGAATGTTCAGATGTCATACAGGAGCAACAGCACATTCAACTACACCTCACCCAGCCCAACTCCACCCCAAACCCTGAAAACTCTACGGGCCCAAACCTGCTTCATACCTTATGAAAATTTGGAAAGTCCAAATGCCAGATATTAATTTACCTGTGTTTGTGCTTTGGGGATGTTTATGTAAGAGAGGCTGAGATGTGATTTAAGGACAGAGAGTTTATTTCTCTAAAGCCTGAGGTTTGTGAAGCTATCAGCAATATGGGGGAAAAACAGGAAGGATACCTTAAGGCTCAACTTCAAAGGCACCAAGTTTCTTCAGCTCACTCTTTGGCAGCTGAAACTATTGCTGTAAATCAATCTGTCAGCTCTCCACATGGGAACAGAAGAATGTGGTTGTGTACAATAGCAAGATGATTTATACTACCATATTTACTAGCACAAAATAAGTTTTATGCTAAAGTGAACGATGTCTGTGGGGATAATGCGGAATTACTCATATTTACCTTTCATAAGCTTCAAGTCCAAAGATGTCTGGCTAGTAAAGTGTTAACATTGAAGAACAGATTCACACTGACACAGTGTGCTTGTTGTTCAGTCTATTACGTGAAGTGAAGGCTGCAACTATTGATATCCCACTGAGCAAGATATCTGCTGCCTAATGAGTAGTTTGCAATCACTCATAAGCAAACGAATGACTGAAGAGCTCTCTGCTGTTAAAAGTTTTACAAGTCCACAAAAGACAAATATAGCAATACCAAAAATATAGTATGCACACTAGTAATTTACCTTTCAACAGTCTTCAACACCATCTGTTAATGTGTCGTGGAGGGGTGTTGTCTGTCCGCCATTATGACTCCATCCCATTTAATGTATGGCAATAATACACGAACAAGTATGCATAGGAGATCAATCACATTTACAAATGTCATATTCATTTTCGAAGCATCCATGAAATGTTCAGAAAATAAATCGATTTCATGTTTCTGCCAGAGTAAAACTTTGCAGAGATGAAATTTGGTGTTTTGGGATGCCACAATGTTCTTAATTGTTAATGATGCATGCAAGCAAACTATGTGGTAAAAATGGAAGTCAATGTGATGGATATTTAAGTTGAAACATATGGAAAGTTGTTCCCACATACCAATTCCCCTTTTTGTTGATTTTCTTGTGAGACAGCCAATAGTAACACACCTTATTTTCAACCTC